>NW_027517405.1:0-44062 GCF_048772815.1 Callospermophilus lateralis
GAGGCTAGCACAAACCGTGTTTGATTTAGAGTTCTAACTGCATCTGTCACTATAGAAGAAAACGCAGTGAAACCTAAAATTCAAACTCTTCCTGCAAACGAATGCTTCAACCTAGGAGAACGAAACTTGGACATCCAAGTTTGATTGGTGTACTGCTCATTACTTGAAAGTATCATGAAGTTCGGAAGAAAAAATATATGTTGTGATTTCAGGAGATGGTAGTTTTTTGAAAGCTTAACAATGCCTTTCATTGAATGTGTTATTCGCCATTCTCTGCTTAAGGCTACATCAAGAGGAAACAAATCTTAGAGTTAGAACGTAGAACTACTGTATTGTGTCAAGTTTCAAGAAGCTACCACAAACCGTGTTTTATTTAGAGTTCTAACTGCATCTGTCAATATAGAAGAAAACGCAGTGAAACCTAAAAATTCAAACTGTTCCTGCAAACGAATGCTTCAACGTAGGAGAACGAAACTTGGACATCCAAGTTTGATTGGTGTACTGCTCATTACTTGAAAGTATCATGAAGTTCGGAAGAAAAAATATATGTTGTGATTTCAGGAGATGGTAGTTTTTTGAAAGCTTAACAATGCCTTTCATGGAATGTGTTATTCGCCAGTCTCTGCTTAAGGCTACATCAAGAGGAAACAAACCTTAGAGTTAGAACGTAGAACTACTGTATTGTGTCAAGTTTCAAGAGGCTAGCACAAACCGTGTTTGATTTAGAGTTCTAACTGCATCTGTCACTATAGAAGAAAACGCCGTGAAACCTAAAAATTCAAACTCTTCCTGCAAACGAATGCTTCAACCTAGGAGAACGAAACTTGGGCATCCAAGTTTGATTGGTGTACTGCTCATTACTTGAAGTTATCATGAAGGTCGGAAGAAAAAATATATGTTGTGATTTCAGGAGACTGTAGTTTTTTGGCAGCCTACCAACGCCTTTCATTGAATGAGTTATTCGCCAGTCTCTGCTTAAGGCTACATCAAGAGGAAACAAACCTTAGAGTTAGAACGTAGAACTACTGTATTGTGTCAAGTTTCAAGAGGCTAGCACAAACCGTGTTTGATTTAGAGTTCTAACTGCATCTGTCACTATAGAAGAAAACGCAGTGAAACCTAAAAATTCAAACTCCTCCTGCAAACGAATGCTTCAAACTAGGAGAACGAAACTTGGACATCCAAGTTTGATTGGTGTACTGCTCATTACTTGAAGTTATCATGAAGGTCGGAAGAAAAAATATATGTTGTGATTTCAGGAGACTGTAGTTTTTTGGCAGCCTACCAACGCCTTTCATTGAATGTGTTATTCGCCATTCTCTGCTTAAGGCTACATCAAGAGGAAACAAATCTTAGAGTTAGAACGTAGAACTACTGTATTGTGTCAAGTTTCAAGAAGCTACCACAAACCGTGTTTTATTTAGAGTTCTAACTGCATCTGTCAATATAGGAGAAAACGCAGTGAAATCTGAAAATTCAAACTGTTTCTGCAAACGAATGCTTCAACGTAGGAGAACGAAACTTGGGCATCCAAGTTTGATTGGTGTACTGCTCATTACTTGAAGTTATCATGAAGGTCGGAAGAAAAAATATATGTTGTGATTTCAGGAGATGGTAGTTTTTTGAAAGCTTAACAATGCCTTTCATTGAATGAGTTATTCGGAGTCTCTGCTTAAGGCTACATCAAGAGGAAACAAACCTTAGAGTTAGAACGTAGAACTACTGTATTGTGTCAAGTTTCAAGAGGCTAGCACAAACCGTGTTTGATTTAGAGTTCTAACTGCATCTGTCACTATAGAAGAAAACGCAGTGAAACCTAGAAATTCAAACTCTTCCTGCAAACGAATGCTTCAACCTAGGAGAACGAAACTTGGACATCCAAGTTTGATTGGTGTACTGCTCATTACTTGAAAGTATCATGAAGTTCGGAAGAAAAAATATATGTTGTGATTTCAGGAGATGGTAGTTTTTTGGAAGCTTAACAATGACTTTCATTGAATGTGTTATTCGCCATTCTCTGCTTAAGGCTACATCAAGAGGAAACAAATCTTAGAGTTAGAACGTAGAACTACTGTATTGTGTCAAGTTTCAAGAAGCTACCACAAACCGTGTTTTATTTAGAGTTCTAACTGCATCTGTCAATATAGGAGAAAACGCAGTGAAACCTGAAAATTCAAACTGTTTCTGCAAACGAATGCTTCAAACTAGGAGAACGAAACTTGGGCATCCAAGTTTGATTGGTGTACTGCTCATTACTTGAAGTTATCATGAAGGTCGGAAGAAAAAATATATGTTGTGATTTCAGGAGATGGTAGTTTTTTGAAAGCTTAACAATGCCTTTTATTGAATGAGTTATTCGGGAGTCTCTGCTTAAGGCTACATCAAGAGGAAACAAACCTTAGAGTTAGAACGTAGAACTACTGTATTGTGTCAAGTTTCAAGAGGCTAGCACAAACCGTGTTTGATTTAGAGTTCTAACTGCATCTGTCAATATAGAAGAAAACGCAGTGAAACCTAAAAATTCAAACTCTTCCTGCAAACGAATGCTTCAACCTAGGAGAACGAAACTTGGGCATCCAAGTTTGATTGGTGTACTGCTCATTACTTGAAGTTATCATGAAGGTCGGAAGAAAAAATATATGTTGTGATTTCAGGAGACTGTAGTTTTTTGGCAGCCTACCAACGCCTTTCATTGAATGAGTTATTCGCCAGTCTCTGCTTAAGGCTACATCAAGAGGAAACAAACCTTAGAGTTAGAACGTAGAACTACTGTATTGTGTCAAGTTTCAAGAGGCTAGCACAAACCGTGTTTGATTTAGAGTTCTAACTGCATCTGTCACTATAGAAGAAAACGCAGTGAAACCTAAAAATTCAAACTCTTCCTGCAAACGAATGCTTCAACCTAGGAGAACGAAACTTGGACATCCAAGTTTGATTGGTGTACTGCTCATTACTTGAAAGTATCATGAAGTTCGGAAGAAAAAATATATGTTGTGATTTCAGGAGATGGTAGTTTTTTGAAAGCTTAACAATGCCTTTCATTGAATGTGTTATTCGCCATTCTCTGCTTAAGGCTACATCAAGAGGAAACAAATCTTAGAGTTAGAACGTAGAACTACTGTATTGTGTCAAGTTTCAAGAAGCTACTACAAACCGTGTTTTATTTAGAGTTCTAACTGCATCTGTCAATATAGAAGAAAACGCAGTGAAACCTAAAAATTCAAACTGTTCCTGCAAACGAATGCTTCAACGTAGGAGAACGAAACTTGGACATCCAAGTTTGATTGGTGTACTGCTCATTACTTGAAAGTATCATGAAGTTCGGAAGAAAAAATATATGTTGTGATTTCAGGAGATGGTAGTTTTTTGAAAGCTTAACAATGCCTTTCATGGAATGTGTTATTCGCCAGTCTCTGCTTAAGGCTACATCAAGAGGAAACAAACCTTAGAGTTAGAACGTAGAACTACTGTATTGTGTCAAGTTTCAAGAGGCTAGCACAAACCGTGTTTGATTTAGAGTTCTAACTGCATCTGTCACTATAGAAGAAAACGCAGTGAAACCTAAAAATTCAAACTCTTCCTGCAACCGAATGCTTCAACCTAGGAGAACGAAACTTGGGCATCCAAGTTTTATTGGTGTACTGCTCATTACTTGAAGTTATCATGAAGGTCGGAAGAAAAAATATATGTTGTGATTTCAGGAGACTGTAGTTTTTTGGCAGCCTACCAACGCCTTTCATTGAATGAGTTATTCGCCAGTCTCTGCTTAAGGCTACATCAAGAGGAAACAAACCTTAGAGTTAGAACGTAGAACTACTGTATTGTGTCAAGTTTCAAGAGGCTAGCACAAACCGTGTTTGATTTAGAGTTCTAACTGCATCTGTCAATATAGAAGAAAACGCAGTGAAACCTAAAAATTCAATCTCTTCCTGCAAACGAATGCTTCACCTAGGAGAACGAAACTTGGACATCCAAGTTTGATTGGTGTACTGCTCATTACTTGAAAGTATCATGAAGTTCGGAAGAAAAAATATATGTTGTGATTTCAGGAGATGGTAGTTTTTTGAAAGCTTAACAATGCCTTTCATGGAATGTGTTATTCGCCAGTCTCTGCTTAAGGCTACATCAAGAGGAAACAAACCTTAGAGTTAGAACGTAGAACTACTGTATTGTGTCAAGTTTCAAGAGGCTAGCACAACCGTGTTTGATTTAGAGTTCTAACTGCATCTGTCAATATTGAAGAAAACGCAGTGAAACCTAAAAATTCAAACTCTTCCTGCAAACGAATGCTTCAACCTAGGAGAACGAAACTTGGGCATCCAAGTTTGATTGGTGTACTGCTCATTACTTGAAGTTATCATGAAGGTCGGAAGAAAAAATATATGTTGTGATTTCAGGAGACTGTAGTTTTTTGGCAGCCTACCAACGCCTTTCATTGAATGAGTTATTCGCCAGTCTCTGCTTAAGGCTACATCAAGAGGAAACAAACCTTAGAGTTAGAACGTAGAACTACTGTATTGTGTCAAGTTTCAAGAGGCTAGCACAAACCGTGTTTGATTTAGAGTTCTCACTGCATCTGTCACTATAGAAGAAAACGCAGTGAAACCTAGAAATTCAAACTCTTCCTGCAAACGAATGCTTCAACCTAGGAGAACGAAACTTGGACATCCAAGTTTGATTGGTGTACTGCTCATTACTTGAAAGTATCATGAAGTTCGGAAGAAAAAATATATGTTGTGATTTCAGGAGATGGTAGTTTTTTGGAAGCTTAACAATGACTTTCATTGAATGTGTTATTCGCCAGTCTCTGCTTAAGGCTACATCAAGAGGAAACAAATCTTAGAGTTAGAACGTAGAACTACTGTATTGTGTCAAGTTTCAAGAAGCTACCACAAACCGTGTTTTATTTAGAGTTCTAACTGCATCTGTCAATATAGGAGAAAACGCAGTGAAACCTGAAAATTCAAACTGTTTCTGCAAACGAATGCTTCAACGTAGGAGAACGAAACTTGGGCATCCAAGTTTGATTGGTGTACTGCTCATTACTTGAAGTTATCATGAAGGTCGGAAGAAAAAATATATGTTGTGATTTCTGGAGATGGTAGTTTTTTTGAAAGCTTAACAATGCCTTTCATTGAATGAGTTATTCGGGAGTCTCTGCTTAAGGCTACATCAAGAGGAAACAAACCTTAGAGTTAGAACGTAGAACTACTGTATTGTGTCAAGTTTCAAGAGGCTAGCACAAACCGTGTTTGATTTAGAGTTCTAACTGCATCTGTCAATATAGAAGAAAACGCAGTGAAACCTAAAAATTCAAACTCTTCCTGCAAACGAATGCTTCAACCTAGGAGAACGAAACTTGGGCATCCAAGTTTGATTGGTGTACTGCTCATTACTTGAAGTTATCATGAAGGTCGGAAGAAAAATATATGTTGTGATTTCAGGAGACTGTAGTTTTTTGGCAGCCTACCAACGCCTTTCATTGAATGAGTTATTCGCCAGTCTCTGCTTAAGGCTACATCAAGAGGAAACAAACCTTAGAGTTAGAACGTAGAACTACTGTATTGTGTCAAGTTTCAAGAGGCTAGCACAAACCGTGTTTGATTTAGAGTTCTAACTGCATCTGTCACTATAGAAGAAAACGCAGTGAAACCTAGAAATTCAAACTCTTCCTGCAAACGAATGCTTCAACCTAGGAGAACGAAACTTGGACATCCAAGTTTGATTGGTGTACTGCTCATTACTTGAAAGTATCATGAAGTTCGGAAGAAAAAATATATGTTGTGAATTCAGGAGATGGTAGTTTTTTGGAAGCTTAACAATGACTTTCATTGAATGTGTTATTCGCCAGTCTCTGCTTAAGGCTACATCAAGAGGAAACAAATCTTAGAGTTAGAACGTAGAACTACTGTATTGTGTCAAGTTTCAAGAAGCTACACAAACCGTGTTTTATTTAGAGTTCTAACTGCATCTGTCAATATAGGAGAAAACGCAGTGAAACCTGAAAATTCAAAATGTTTCTGCAAACGAATGCTTCAAACTAGGAGAACGAAACTTGGGCATCCAAGTTTGATTGGTATACTGCTCATTACTTGAAGTTATCATGAAGGTCGGAAGAAAAAATATATGTTGTGATTTCAGGAGATGGTAGTTTTTTGAAAGCTTAACAATGCCTTTCATTGAATGAGTTATTCGGGAGTCTCTGCTTAAGGCTACATCAAGAGGAAACAAACCTTAGAGTTAGAACGTAGAACTACTGTATTGTGTCAAGTTTCAAGAGGCTAGCACAAACCGTGTTTGATTTAGAGTTCTAACTGCATCTGTCAATATAGAAGAAAACGCAGTGAAACCTAAAAATTCAAACTCTTCCTGCAAACGAATGCTTCAACCTAGGAGAACGAAACTTGGGCATCCAAGTTTGATTGGTGTACTGCTCATTACTTGAAGTTATCATGAAGGTCGGAAGAAAAAATATATGTTGTGATTTCAGGAGACTGTAGTTTTTTGGCAGCCTACCAACGCCTTTCATTGAATGAGTTATTCGCCAGTCTCTGCTTAAGGCTACATCAAGAGGAAACAAACCTTAGAGTTAGAACGTAGAACTACTGTATTGTGTCAAGTTTCAAGAGGCTAGCACAAACCGTGTTTGATTTAGAGTTCTAACTGCATCTGTCACTATAGAAGAAAACGCAGTGAAACCTAAAAATTCAAACTCTTCCTGCAAACGAATGCTTCAACCTAGGAGAACGAAACTTGGACATCCAAGTTTGATTGGTGTACTGCTCATTACTTGAAAGTATCATGAAGTTCGGAAGAAAAAATATATGTTGTGATTTCAGGAGATGGTAGTTTTTTGAAAGCTTAACAATGCCTTTCATTGAATGTGTTATTCGCCATTCTCTGCTTAAGGCTACATCAAGAGGAAACAAATCTTAGAGTTAGAACGTAGAACTACTGTATTGTGTCAAGTTTCAAGAAGCTACCACAAACCGTGTTTTATTTAGAGTTCTAACTGCATCTGTCAATATAGAAGAAAACGCAGTGAAACCTAAAAATTCAAACTGTTCCTGCAAACGAATGCTTCAACGTAGGAGAACGAAACTTGGACATCCAAGTTTGATTGGTGTACTGCTCATTACTTGAAAGTATCATGAAGTTCGGAAGAAAAATATATGTTGTGATTTCAGGAGATGGTAGTTTTTTGAAAGCTTAACAATGCCTTTCATGGAATGTGTTATTCGCCAGTCTCTGCTTAAGGCTACATCAAGAGGAAACAAACCTTAGAGTTAGAACGTAGAACTACTGTATTGTGTCAAGTTTCAAGAGGCTAGCACAAACCGTGTTTGGTTTAGAGTTCTAACTGCATCTGTCACTATAGAAGAAAACGCAGTGAAACCTAAAAATTCAAACTCTTCCTGCAACCGAATGCTTCAACCTAGGAGAACGAAACTTGGGCATCCAAGTTTTATTGGTGTACTGCTCATTACTTGAAGTTATCATGAAGGTCGGAAGAAAAAATATATGTTGTGATTTCAGGAGACTGTAGTTTTTTGGCAGCCTACCAACGCCTTTCATTGAATGAGTTATTCGCCAGTCTCTGCTTAAGGCTACATCAAGAGGAAACAAACCTTAGAGTTAGAACGTAGAACTACTGTATTGTGTCAAGTTTCAAGAGGCTAGCACAAACCGTGTTTGATTTAGAGTTCTAACTGCATCTGTCAATATAGAAGAAAACGCAGTGAAACCTAAAAATTCAATCTCTTCCTGCAAACGAATGCTTCAACCTAGGAGAACGAAACTTGGACATCCAAGTTTGATTGGTGTACTGCTCATTACTTGAAAGTATCATGAAGTTCGGAAGAAAAAATATATGTTGTGATTTCAGGAGATGGTAGTTTTTTGAAAGCTTAACAATGCCTTTCATGGAATGTGTTATTCGCCAGTCTCTGCTTAAGGCTACATCAAGAGGAAACAAACCTTAGAGTTAGAACGTAGAACTACTGTATTGTGTCAAGTTTCAAGAGGCTAGCACAAACCGTGTTTGATTTAGAGTTCTAACTGCATCTGTCAATATAGAAAAAAACGCAGTGAAACCTAAAAATTCAAACTCTTCCTGCAAACGAATGCTTCAACCTAGGAGAACGAAACTTGGGCATCCAAGTTTGATTGGTGTACTGCTCATTACTTGAAGTTATCATGAAGGTCGGAAGAAAAAATATATGTTGTGATTTCAGGAGACTGTAGTTTTTTGGCAGCCTACCAACGCCTTTCATTGAATGAGTTATTCGCCAGTCTCTGCTTAAGGCTACATCAAGAGGAAACAAACCTTAGAGTTAGAACGTAGAACTACTGTATTGTGTCAAGTTTCAAGAGGCTAGCACAAACCGTGTTTGATTTAGAGTTCTAACTGCATCTGTCACTATAGAAGAAAACGCAGTGAAACCTAGAAATTCAAACTCTTCCTGCAAACGAATGCTTCAACCTAGGAGAACGAAACTTGGACATCCAAGTTTGATTGGTGTACTGCTCATTACTTGAAAGTATCATGAAGTTCGGAAGAAAAAATATATGTTGTGATTTCAGGAGATGGTAGTTTTTTGGAAGCTTAACAATGACTTTCATTGAATGTGTTATTCGCCAGTCTCTGCTTAAGGCTACATCAAGAGGAAACAAATCTTAGAGTTAGAACGTAGAACTACTGTATTGTGTCAAGTTTCAAGAAGCTACCACAAACCGTGTTTTATTTAGAGTTCTAACTGCATCTGTCAATATAGGAGAAAACGCAGTGAAACCTGAAAATTCAAACTGTTTCTGCAAACGAATGCTTCAACGTAGGAGAACGAAACTTGGGCATCCAAGTTTGATTGGTGTACTGCTCATTACTTGAAGTTATCATGAAGGTCGGAAGAAAAAATATATGTTGTGATTTCAGGAGATGGTAGTTTTTTGAAAGCTTAACAATGCCTTTCATTGAATGAGTTATTCGGGAGTCTCTGCTTAAGGCTACATCAAGAGGAAACAAACCTTAGAGTTAGAACGTAGAACTACTGTATTGTGTCAAGTTTCAAGAGGCTAGTACAAACCGTGTTTGATTTAGAGTTCTAACTGCATCTGTCAATATAGAAGAAAACGCAGTGAAACCTAAAAATTCAAACTCTTCCTGCAAACGAATGCTTCAACCTAGGAGAACGAAACTTGGGCATCCAAGTTTGATTGGTGTACTGCTCATTACTTGAAGTTATCATGAAGGTCGGAAGAAAAAATATATGTTGTGATTTCAGGAGACTGTAGTTTTTTGGCAGCCTACCAACGCCTTTCATTGAATGAGTTATTCGCCAGTCTCTGCTTAAGGCTAGGAGATGGTAGTTTTTTGAAAGCTTAACAATGCCTTTCATGGAATGTGTTATTCGCCAGTCTCTGCTTAAGGCTACATCAAGAGGAAACAAACCTTAGGGTTAGAACGTAGAACTACTGTATTGTGTCAAGTTTCAAGAGGCTAGCACAAACCGTGTTTGATTTAGAGTTCTAACTGCATCTGTCACTATAGAAGAAAACGCAGTGAAACCTAAAAATTCAAACTCTTCCTGCAACCGAATGCTTCAACCTAGGAGAACGAAACTTGGGCATCCAAGTTTTATTGGTGTACTGCTCATTACTTGAAGTTATCATGAAGGTCGGAAGAAAAAATATATGTTGTGATTTCAGGAGACTGTAGTTTTTTGGCAGCCTACCAACGCCTTTCATTGAATGAGTTATTCGGGAGTCTCTGCTTAAGGCTACATCAAGAGGAAACAAACCTTAGAGTTAGAACGTAGAACTACTGTATTGTGTCAAGTTTCAAGAGGCTAGCACAAACCGTGTTTGATTTAGAGTTCTAACTGCATCTGTCAATATAGAAGAAAACGCAGTGAAACCTAAAAATTCAATCTCTTCCTGCAAACGAATGCTTCAACCTAGGAGAACGAAACTTGGACATCCAAGTTTGATTGGTGTACTGCTCATTACTTGAATGTATCATGAAGTTCGGAAGAAAAAATATATGTTGTGATTTCAGGAGATGGTAGTTTTTTGAAAGCTTAACAATGCCTTTCATGGAATGTGTTATTCGCCAGTCTCTGCTTAAGGCTACATCAAGAGGAAACAAACCTTAGAGTTAGAACGTAGAACTACTGTATTGTGTCAAGTTTCAAGAGGCTAGCACAAACCGTGTTTGATTTAGAGTTCTAACTGCATCTGTCAATATAGAAGAAAACGCAGTGAAACCTAAAAATTCAAACTCTTCCTGCAAACGAATGCTTCAACCTAGGAGAACGAAACTTGGGCATCCAAGTTTGATTGGTGTACTGCTCATTACTTGAAGTTATCATGAAGGTCGGAAGAAAAAATATATGTTGTGATTTCAGGAGACTGTAGTTTTTTGGCAGCCTACCAACGCCTTTCATTGAATGAGTTATTCGCCAGTCTCTGCTTAAGGCTACATCAAGAGGAAACAAACCTTAGAGTTAGAACGTAGAACTACTGTATTGTGTCAAGTTTCAAGAGGCTAGCACAAACCGTGTTTGATTTAGAGTTCTAACTGCATCTGTCACTATAGAAGAAAACGCAGTGAAACCTAGAAATTCAAACTCTTCCTGCAAACGAATGCTTCAACCTAGGAGAACGAAACTTGGACATCCAAGTTTGATTGGTGTACTGCTCATTACTTGAAAGTATCATGAAGTTCGGAAGAAAAAATATATGTTGTGATTTCAGGAGATGGTAGTTTTTTGGAAGCTTAACAATGACTTTCATTGAATGTGTTATTCGCCAGTCTCTGCTTAAGGCTACATCAAGAGGAAACAAATCTTAGAGTTAGAACGTAGAACTACTGTATTGTGTCAAGTTTCAAGAAGCTACCACAAACCGTGTTTTATTTAGAGTTCTAACTGCATCTGTCAATATAGGAGAAAACGCAGTGAAACCTGAAAATTCAAACTGTTTCTGCAAACGAATGCTTCAACGTAGGAGAACGAAACTTGGGCATCCAAGTTTGATTGGTGTACTGCTCATTACTTGAAGTTATCATGAAGGTCGGAAGAAAAAATATATGTTGTGATTTCAGGAGATGGTAGTTTTTTGAAAGCTTAACAATGCCTTTCATTGAATGAGTTATTCGGGAGTCTCTGCTTAAGGCTACATCAAGAGGAAACAAACCTTAGAGTTAGAACGTAGAACTACTGTATTGTGTCAAGTTTCAAGAGGCTAGCACAAACCGTGTTTGATTTAGAGTTCTAACTGCATCTGTCAATATAGAAGAAAACGCAGTGAAACCTAAAAATTCAAACTCTTCCTGCAAACGAATGCTTCAACCTAGGAGAACGAAACTTGGGCATCCAAGTTTGATTAGTGTACTGCTCATTACTTGAAGTTATCATGAAGGTCGGAAGAAAAAATATATGTTGTGATTTCAGGAGACTGTAGTTTTTTGGCAGCCTACCAACGCCTTTCATTGAATGAGTTATTCGCCAGTCTCTGCTTAAGGCTACATCAAGAGGAAACAAATCCTAGAGTTAGAACGTAGAACTACTGTATTGTGTCAAGTTTCAAGAAGCTACCACAAACCGTGTTTTATTTAGAGTTCTAACTGCATCTGTCAATATAGGAGAAAACGCAGTGAAACCTGAAAATTCAAACTGTTTCTGCAAACGAATGCTTCAAACTAGGAGAACGAAACTTGGGCATCCAAGTTTGATTGGTGTACTGCTCATTACAGTCTCTGCTTAAGGCTACATCAAAAGGAAACAAACCTTAGAGTTAGAACGTAGAACTACTGTATTGTGTCAAGTTTCAAGAGGCTAGCACAAACCGTGTTTGATTTAGAGTTCTAACTGCATCTGTCAATATAGAAGAAAACGCAGTGAAACCTAAAAATTCAATCTCTTCCTGCAAACGAATGCTTCAACCTAGGAGAAGGAAACTTGGGCATCCAAGTTTGATTGGTGTACTGCTCATTTCTTGAAGTTATCATGAAGGTCGGAAGAAAAAATATATGTTGTGATTTCAGGAGATGGTAGTTTTTTGAAAGCTTAACAATGCCTTTCATTGAATGAGTTATTCGGGAGTCTCTGCTTAAGGCTACATCAAGAGGAAACAAACCTTAGAGTTAGAACGTAGAACTACTGTATTGTGTCAAGTTTCAAGAGGCTAGCACAAACCGTGTTTGATTTAGAGTTCTAACTGCATCTGTCAATATAGAAGAAAACGCAGTGAAACCTAAAAATTCAAACTCTTCCTGCAAACGAATGCTTCAACCTAGGAGAACGAAACTTGGGCATCCAAGTTTGATTAGTGTACTGCTCATTACTTGAAGTTATCATGAAGGTCGGAAGAAAAAATATATGTTGTGATTTCAGGAGACTGTAGTTTTTTGGCAGCCTACCAACGCCTTTCATTGAATGAGTTATTCGCCAGTCTCTGCTTAAGGCTACATCAAGAGGAAACAAATCCTAGAGTTAGAACGTAGAACTACTGTATTGTGTCAAGTTTCAAGAAGCTACCACAAACCGTGTTTTATTTAGAGTTCTAACTGCATCTGTCAATATAGGAGAAAACGCAGTGAAACCTGAAAATTCAAACTGTTTCTGCAAACGAATGCTTCAAACTAGGAGAACGAAACTTGGGCATCCAAGTTTGATTGGTGTACTGCTCATTACAGTCTCTGCTTAAGGCTACATCAAAAGGAAACAAACCTTAGAGTTAGAACGTAGAACTACTGTATTGTGTCAAGTTTCAAGAGGCTAGCACAAACCGTGTTTGATTTAGAGTTCTAACTGCATCTGTCAATATAGAAGAAAACGCAGTGAAACCTAAAAATTCAATCTCTTCCTGCAAACGAATGCTTCAACCTAGGAGAAGGAAACTTGGGCATCCAAGTTTGATTGGTGTACTGCTCATTTCTTGAAGTTATCATGAAGGTCGGAAGAAAAAATATATGTTGTGATTTCAGGAGATGGTAGTTTTTTGAAAGCTTAACAATGCCTTTCATTGAATGAGTTATTCGGGAGTCTCTGCTTAAGGCTACATCAAGAGGAAACAAACCTTAGAGTTAGAACGTAGAACTACTGTATTGTGTCAAGTTTCAAGAGGCTAGCACAAACCGTGTTTGATTTAGAGTTCTAACTGCATCTGTCAATATAGAAGAAAACGCAGTGAAACCTAAAAATTCAAACTCTTCCTGCAAACGAATGCTTCAACCTAGGAGAACGAAACTTGGGCATCCAAGTTTGATTGGTGTACTGCTCATTACTTGAAGTTATCATGAAGGTCGGAAGAAAAAATATATGTTGTGATTTCAGGAGACTGTAGTTTTTTGGCAGCCTACCAACGCCTTTCATTGAATGAGTTATTCGCCAGTCTCTGCTTAAGGCTACATCAAGAGGAAACAAACCTTAGAGTTAGAACGTAGAACTACTGTATTGTGTCAAGTTTCAAGAGGCTAGCACAAACTGTGTTTGATTTAGAGTTCTAACTGCATCTGTCAATATAGAAGAAAACGCAGTGAAACCTAAAAATTCAATCTCTTCCTGCAAACGAATTCTTCAACCTAGGAGAACGAAACTTGGACATCCAAGTTTGATTGGTGTACTGCTCATTACTTGAAAGTATCATGAAGTTCGGAAGAAAAAATATATGTTGTGATTTCAGGAGATGGTAGTTTTTTGAAAGCTTAACAATGCCTTTCATGGAATGTGTTATTCGCCAGTCTCTGCTTAAGGCTACATCAAGAGGAAACAAACCTTAGAGTTAGAACGTAGAACTACTGTATTGTGTCAAGTTTCAAGAGGCTAGCACAAACCGTGTTTGATTTAGAGTTCTAACTGCATCTGTCAATATAGAAGAAAACGCAGTGAAACCTAAAAATTCAAACTCTTCCTGCAAACGAATGCTTCAACCTAGGAGAACGAAACTTGGGCATCCAAGTTTGATTGGTGTACTGCTCATTACTTGAAGTTATCATGAAGGTCGGAAGAAAAAATATATGTTGTGATTTCAGGAGACTGTAGTTTTTTGGCAGCCTACCAACGCCTTTCATTGAATGAGTTATTCGCCAGTCTCTGCTTAAGGCTACATCAAGAGGAAACAAACCTTAGAGTTAGAACGTAGAACTACTGTATTGTGTCAAGTTTCAAGAGGCTAGCACAAACCGTGTTTGATTTAGAGTTCTAACTGCATCTGTCACTATAGAAGAAAACGCAGTGAAACCTAGAAATTCAAACTCTTCCTGCAAACGAATGCTTCAACCTAGGAGAACGAAACTTGGACATCCAAGTTTGATTGGTGTACTGCTCATTACTTGAAGTTATCATGAAGGTCGGAAGAAAAAATATATGTTGTGATTTCAGGAGATGGTAGTTTTTTGAAAGCTTAACAATGCCTTTCATTGAATGAGTTATTCGGGAGTCTCTGCTTAAGGCTACATCAAGAGGAAACAAACCTTAGAGTTAGAACGTAGAACTACTGTATTGTGTCAAGTTTCAAGAGGCTAGCACAAACCGTGTTTGATTTAGAGTTCTAACTGCATCTGTCAATATAGAAGAAAACGCAGTGAAACCTAAAAATTCAAACTCTTCCTGCAAACGAATGCTTCAACCTAGGAGAACGAAACTTGGGCATCCAAGTTTGATTAGTGTACTGCTCATTACTTGAAGTTATCATGAAGGTCGGAAGAAAAAATATATGTTGTGATTTCAGGAGACTGTAGTTTTTTGGCAGCCTACCAACGCCTTTCATTGAATGAGTTATTCGCCAGTCTCTGCTTAAGGCTACATCAAGAGGAAACAAATCCTAGAGTTAGAACGTAGAACTACTGTATTGTGTCAAGTTTCAAGAAGCTACCACAAACCGTGTTTTATTTAGAGTTCTAACTGCATCTGTCAATATAGGAGAAAACGCAGTGAAACCTGAAAATTCAAACTGTTTCTGCAAACGAATGCTTCAAACTAGGAGAACGAAACTTGGGCATCCAAGTTTGATTGGTGTACTGCTCATTACAGTCTCTGCTTAAGGCTACATCAAAAGGAAACAAACCTTAGAGTTAGAACGTAGAACTACTGTATTGTGTCAAGTTTCAAGAGGCTAGCACAAACCGTGTTTGATTTAGAGTTCTAACTGCATCTGTCAATATAGAAGAAAACGCAGTGAAACCTAAAAATTCAATCTCTTCCTGCAAACGAATGCTTCAACCTAGGAGAAGGAAACTTGGGCATCCAAGTTTGATTGGTGTACTGCTCATTTCTTGAAGTTATCATGAAGGTCGGAAGAAAAAATATATGTTGTGATTTCAGGAGATGGTAGTTTTTTGAAAGCTTAACAATGCCTTTCATTGAATGAGTTATTCGGGAGTCTCTGCTTAAGGCTACATCAAGAGGAAACAAACCTTAGAGTTAGAACGTAGAACTACTGTATTGTGTCAAGTTTCAAGAGGCTAGCACAAACCGTGTTTGATTTAGAGTTCTAACTGCATCTGTCAATATAGAAGAAAACGCAGTGAAACCTAAAAATTCAAACTCTTCCTGCAAACGAATGCTTCAACCTAGGAGAACGAAACTTGGGCATCCAAGTTTGATTAGTGTACTGCTCATTACTTGAAGTTATCATGAAGGTCGGAAGAAAAAATATATGTTGTGATTTCAGGAGACTGTAGTTTTTTGGCAGCCTACCAACGCCTTTCATTGAATGAGTTATTCGCCAGTCTCTGCTTAAGGCTACATCAAGAGGAAACAAATCCTAGAGTTAGAACGTAGAACTACTGTATTGTGTCAAGTTTCAAGAAGCTACCACAAACCGTGTTTTATTTAGAGTTCTAACTGCATCTGTCAATATAGGAGAAAACGCAGTGAAACCTGAAAATTCAAACTGTTTCTGCAAACGAATGCTTCAAACTAGGAGAACGAAACTTGGGCATCCAAGTTTGATTGGTGTACTGCTCATTACAGTCTCTGCTTAAGGCTACATCAAAAGGAAACAAACCTTAGAGTTAGAACGTAGAACTACTGTATTGTGTCAAGTTTCAAGAGGCTAGCACAAACCGTGTTTGATTTAGAGTTCTAACTGCATCTGTCAATATAGAAGAAAACGCAGTGAAACCTAAAAATTCAATCTCTTCCTGCAAACGAATGCTTCAACCTAGGAGAAGGAAACTTGGGCATCCAAGTTTGATTGGTGTACTGCTCATTTCTTGAAGTTATCATGAAGTTCGGAAGAAAAAATATATGTTGTGATTTCAGGAGATGGTAGTTTTTTGGAAGCTTAACAATGACTTTCATTGAATGTGTTATTCGCCAGTCTCTGCTTAAGGCTACATCAAGAGGAAACAAATCTTAGAGTTAGAACGTAGAACTACTGTATTGTGTCAAGTTTCAAGAAGCTACCACAAACCGTGTTTTATTTAGAGTTCTAACTGCATCTGTCAATATAGGAGAAAACGCAGTGAAACCTGAAAATTCAAACTGTTTCTGCAAACGAATGCTTCAACGTAGGAGAACGAAACTTGGGCATCCAAGTTTGATTGGTGTACTGCTCATTACTTGAAGTTATCATGAAGGTCGGAAGAAAAAATATATGTTGTGATTTCAGGAGATGGTAGTTTTTTGAAAGCTTAACAATGCCTTTCATTGAATGAGTTATTCGGGAGTCTCTGCTTAAGGCTACATCAAGAGGAAACAAACCTTAGAGTTAGAACGTAGAACTACTGTATTGTGTCAAGTTTCAAGAGGCTAGCACAAACCGTGTTTGATTTAGAGTTCTAACTGCATCTGTCAATATAGAAGAAAACGCAGTGAAACCTAAAAATTCAAACTCTTCCTGCAAACGAATGCTTCAACCTAGGAGAACGAAACTTGGGCATCCAAGTTTGATTGGTGTACTGCTCATTACTTGAAGTTATCATGAAGGTCGGAAGAAAAAATATATGTTGTGATTTCAGGAGACTGTAGTTTTTTGGCAGCCTACCAACGCCTTTCATTGAATGAGTTATTCGCCAGTCTCTGCTTAAGGCTACATCAAGAGGAAACAAATCCTAGAGTTAGAACGTAGAACTACTGTATTGTGTCAAGTTTCAAGAAGCTACCACAAACCGTGTTTTATTTAGAGTTCTAACTGCATCTGTCAATATAGGAGAAAACGCAGTGAAACCTGAAAATTCAAACTGTTTCTGCAAACGAATGCTTCAAACTAGGAGAACGAAACTTGGGCATCCAAGTTTGATTGGTGTACTGCTCATTACTTGAAGTTATCATGAAGGTCGGAAGAAAAAATATATGTTGTGATTTCAGGAGATGGTAGTTTTTTGAAAGCTTAACAATGCCTTTCATTGAATGAGTTATTCGGGAGTCTCTGCTTAAGGCTACATCAAGAGGAAACAAACCTTAGAGTTAGAACGTAGAACTACTGTATTGTGTCAAGTTTCAAGAGGCTAGCACAAACCGTGTTTGATTTAGAGTTCTAACTGCATCTGTCAATATAGAAGAAAACGCAGTGAAACCTAAAAATTCAAACTCTTCCTGCAAACGAATGCTTCAACCTAGGAGAACGAAACTTGGGCATCCAAGTTTGATTGGTGTACTGCTCATTACTTGAAGTTATCATGAAGGTCGGAAGAAAAAATATATGTTGTGATTTCAGGAGACTGTAGTTTTTTGGCAGCCTACCAACGCCTTTCATTGAATGAGTTATTCGCCAGTCTCTGCTTAAGGCTACATCAAGAGGAAACAAACCTTAGAGTTAGAACGTAGAACTACTGTATTGTGTCAAGTTTCAAGAGGCTAGCACAAACCGTGTTTGATTTAGAGTTCTAACTGCATCTGTCACTATAGAAGAAAACGCAGTGAAACCTAAAAATTCAAACTCTTCCTGCAAACGAATGCTTCAACCTAGGAGAACGAAACTTGGACATCCAAGTTTGATTGGTGTACTGCTCATTACTTGAAAGTATCATGAAGTTCGGAAGAAAAAATATATGTTGTGATTTCAGGAGATGGTAGTTTTTTGAAAGCTTAACAATGCCTTTCATGGAATGTGTTATTCGCCATTCTCTGCTTAAGGCTACATCAAGAGGAAACAAATCTTAGAGTTAGAACGTAGAACTACTGTATTGTGTCAAGTTTCAAGAAGCTACCACAAACCGTGTTTTATTTAGAGTTCTAACTGCATCTGTCAATATAGAAGAAAACGCAGTGAAACCTAAAAATTCAAACTGTTCCTGCAAACGAATGCTTCAACGTAGGAGAACGAAACTTGGACATCCAAGTTTGATTGGTGTACTGCTCATTACTTGAAAGTATCATGAAGTTCGGAAGAAAAAATATATGTTGTGATTTCAGGAGATTGGTAGTTTTTTGAAAGCTTAACAATGCCTTTCATTGAATGAGTTATTCGGGAGTCTCTGCTTAAGGCTACATCAAGAGGAAACAAACCTTAGAGTTAGAACGTAGAACTACTGTATTGTGTCAAGTTTCAAGAGGCTAGCACAAACCGTGTTTGATTTAGAGTTCTAACTGCATCTGTCAATATAGAAGAAAACGCAGTGAAACCTAAAAATTCAAACTCTTCCTGCAAACGAATGCTTCAACCTAGGAGAACGAAACTTGGGCATCCAAGTTTGATTGGTGTACTGCTCATTACTTGAAGTTATCATGAAGGTCGGAAGAAAAAATATATGTTGTGATTTCAGGAGACTGTAGTTTTTTGGCAGCCTACCAACGCCTTTCATTGAATGAGTTATTCGCCAGTCTCTGCTTAAGGCTACATCAAGAGGAAACAAATCCTAGAGTTAGAACGTAGAACTACTGTATTGTGTCAAGTTTCAAGAAGCTGCCACAAACCGTGTTTTATTTAGAGTTCTAACTGCATCTGTCAATATAGGAGAAAACGCAGTGAAACCTGAAAATTCAAACTGTTTCTGCAAACGAATGCTTCAAACTAGGAGAACGAAACTTGGGCATCCAAGTTTGATTGGTGTACTGCTCATTACTTGAAGTTATCATGAAGGTCGGAAGAAAAAATATATGTTGTGATTTCAGGAGATGGTAGTTTTTTGAAAGCTTAACAATGCCTTTCATTGAATGAGTTATTCGGGAGTCTCTGCTTAAGGCTACATCAAGAGGAAACAAACCTTAGAGTTAGAACGTAGAACTACTGTATTGTGTCAAGTTTCAAGAGGCTAGCACAAACCGTGTTTGATTTAGAGTTCTAACTGCATCTGTCACTATAGAAGAAAACGCAGTGAAACCTAAAAATTCAAACTCTTCCTGCAAACGAATGCTTCAACCTAGGAGAACGAAACTTGGACATCCAAGTTTGATTGGTGTACTGCTCATTACTTGAAAGTATCATGAAGTTCGGGAGAAAAAATATATGTTGTGATTTCAGGAGATGGTAGTTTTTTGAAAGCTTAACAATGCCTTTCATTGAATGTGTTATTCGCCATTCTCTGCTTAAGGCTACATCAAGAGGAAACAAATCTTAGAGTTAGAACGTAGAACTACTGTATTGTGTCAAGTTTCAAGAAGCTACCACAAACCGTGTTTTATTTAGAGTTCTAACTGCATCTGTCAATATAGAAGAAAACGCAGTGAAACCTAAAAATTCAAACTGTTCCTGCAAACGAATGCTTCAACGTAGGAGAACGAAACTTGGACATCCAAGTTTGATTGGTGTACTGCTCATTACTTGAAAGTATCATGAAGTTCGGAAGAAAAAATATATGTTGTGATTTCAGGAGATGGTAGTTTTTTGAAAGCTTAACAATGCCTTTCATGGAATGTGTTATTCGCCAGTCTCTGCTTAAGGCTACATCAAGAGGAAACAAACCTTAGAGTTAGAACGTAGAACTACTGTATTGTGTCAAGTTTCAAGAGGCTAGCACAAACCGTGTTTGATTTAGAGTTCTAACTGCATCTGTCAATATAGAAGAAAACGCAGTGAAACCTAAAAATTCAATCTCTTCCTGCAAACGAATGCTTCAACCTAGGAGAACGAAACTTGGACATCCAAGTTTTATTGGTGTACTGCTCATTACTTGAAAGTATCATGAAGTTCGGAAGAAAAAATATATGTTGTGATTTCAGGAGATGGTAGTTTTTTGAAAGCTTAACAATGCCTTTCATGGAATGTGTTATTCGCCAGTCTCTGCTTAAGGCTACATCAGGAGGAAACAAACCTTAGAGTTAGAACGTAGAACTACTGTATTGTGTCAAGTTTCAAGAGGCTAGCACAAACCGTGTTTGATTTAGAGTTCTAACTGCATCTGTCAATATAGAAGAAAACGCAGTGAAACCTAAAAATTCAAACTCTTCCTGCAAACGAATGCTTCAACCTAGGAGAACGAAACTTGGGCATCCAAGTTTGATTGGTGTACTGCTCATTACTTGAAGTTATCATGAAGGTCGGAAGAAAAAATATATGTTGTGATTTCAGGAGACTGTAGTTTTTTGGCAGCCTACCAACGCCTTTCATTGAATGAGTTATTCGCCAGTCTCTGCTTAAGGCTACATCAAGAGGAAACAAACCTTAGAGTTAGAACGTAGAACTACTGTATTGTGTCAAGTTTCAAGAGGCTAGCACAAACCGTGTTTGATTTAGAGTTCTAACTGCATCTGTCACTATAGAAGAAAACGCAGTGAAACCTAAAAATTCAAACTCTTCCTGCAAACGAATGCTTCAACCTAGGAGAACGAAACTTGGACATCCAAGTTTGATTGGTGTACTGCTCATTACTTGAAAGTATCATGAAGTTCGGAAGAAAAAATATATGTTGTGATTTCAGGAGATGGTAGTTTTTTGAAAGCTTAACAATGCCTTTCATGGAATGTGTTATTCGCCATTCTCTGCTTAAGGCTACATCAAGAGGAAACAAATCTTAGAGTTAGAACGTAGAACTACTGTATTGTGTCAAGTTTCAAGAAGCTACCACAAACCGTGTTTTATTTAGAGTTCTAACTGCATCTGTCAATATAGAAGAAAACGCAGTGAAACCTAAAAATTCAAACTGTTCCTGCAAACGAATGCTTCAACGTAGGAGAACGAAACTTGGACATCCAAGTTTGATTGGTGTACTACTCATTACTTGAAAGTATCATGAAGTTCGGAAGAAAAAATATATGTTGTGATTTCAGGAGATTGGTAGTTTTTTGAAAGCTTAACAATGCCTTTCATGGAATGAGTTATTCGGGAGTCTCTGCTTAAGGCTACATCAAGAGGAAACAAACCTTAGAGTTAGAACGTAGAACTACTGTATTGTGTCAAGTTTCAAGAGGCTAGCACAAACCGTGTTTGATTTAGAGTTCTAACTGCATCTGTCAATATAGAAGAAAACGCAGTGAAACCTAAAAATTCAAACTCTTCCTGCAAACGAATGCTTCAACCTAGGAGAACGAAACTTGGGCATCCAAGTTTGATTGGTGTACTGCTCATTACTTGAAGTTATCATGAAGGTCGGAAGAAAAAATATATGTTGTGATTTCAGGAGACTGTAGTTTTTTGGCAGCCTACCAACGCCTTTCATTGAATGAGTTATTCGCCAGTCTCTGCTTAAGGCTACATCAAGAGGAAACAAATCCTAGAGTTAGAACGTAGAACTACTGTATTGTGTCAAGTTTCAAGAAGCTACCACAAACCGTGTTTTATTTAGAGTTCTAACTGCATCTGTCAATATAGGAGAAAACGCAGTGAAACCTGAAAATTCAAACTGTTTCTGCAAACGAATGCTTCAAACTAGGAGAACGAAACTTGGGCATCCAAGTTTGATTGGTGTACTGCTCATTACTTGAAGTTATCATGAAGGTCGGAAGAAAAAATATATGTTGTGATTTCAGGAGATGGTAGTTTTTTGAAAGCTTAACAATGCCTTTCATTGAATGAGTTATTCGGGAGTCTCTGCTTAAGGCTACATCAAGAGGAAACAAACCTTAGAGTTAGAACGTAGAACTACTGTATTGTGTCAAGTTTCAAGAGGCTAGCACAAACCGTGTTTGATTTAGAGTTCTAACTGCATCTGTCAATATAGAAGAAAACGCAGTGAAACCTAAAAATTCAAACTCTTCCTGCAAACGAATGCTTCAACCTAGGAGAACGAAACTTGGGCATCCAAGTTTGATTGGTGTACTGCTCATTACTTGAAGTTATCATGAAGGTCGGAAGAAAAAATATATGTTGTGATTTCAGGAGACTGTAGTTTTTTGGCAGCCTACCAACGCCTTTCATTGAATGAGTTATTCGCCAGTCTCTCCTTAAGGCTACATCAAGAGGAAACAAACCTTAGAGTTAGAACGTAGAACTACTGTATTGTGTCAAGTTTCAAGAGGCTAGCACAAACCGTGTTTGATTTAGAGTTCTAACTGCATCTGTCACTATAGAAGAAAACGCAGTGAAACCTAAAAATTCAAACTCTTCCTGCAAACGAATGCTTCAACCTAGGAGAACGAAACTTGGACATCCAAGTTTGATTGGTGTACTGCTCATTACTTGAAAGTATCATGAAGTTCGGAAGAAAAATATATGTTGTGATTTCAGGAGATGGTAGTTTTTTGAAAGCTTAACAATGCCTTTCATTGAATGTGTTATTCGCCATTCTCTGCTTAAGGCTACATCAAGAGGAAACAAATCTTAGAGTTAGAACGTAGAACTACTGTATTGTGTCAAGTTTCAAGAAGCTACCACAAACCGTGTTTTATTTAGAGTTCTAACTGCATCTGTCAATATAGAAGAAAACGCAGTGAAACCTAAAAATTCAAACTGTTCCTGCAAACGAATGCTTCAACGTAGGAGAACGAAACTTGGACATCCAAGTTTGATTGGTGTACTGCTCATTACTTGAAAGTATCATGAAGTTCGGAAGAAAAAATATATGTTGTGATTTCAGGAGATGGTAGTTTTTTGAAAGCTTAACAATGCCTTTCATGGAATGTGTTATTCGCCAGTCTCTGCTTAAGGCTACATCAAGAGGAAACAAACCTTAGAGTTAGAACGTAGAACTACTGTATTGTGTCAAGTTTCAAGAGGCTAGCACAAAACCGTGTTTGATTTAGAGTTCTAACTGCATCTGTCAATATAGAAGAAAACGCAGTGAAACCTAAAAATTCAATCTCTTCCTGCAAACGAATGCTTCAACCTAGGAGAACGAAACTTGGACATCCAAGTTTTATTGGTGTACTGCTCATTACTTGAAAGTATCATGAAGTTCGGAAGAAAAAATATATGTTGTGATTTCAGGAGATGGTAGTTTTTTGAAAGCTTAACAATGCCTTTCATGGAATGTGTATTCGCCAGTCTCTGCTTAAGGCTACATCAGGAGGAAACAAACCTTAGAGTTAGAACGTAGAACTACTGTATTGTGTCAAGTTTCAAGAGGCTAGCACAAACCGTGTTTGATTTAGAGTTCTAACTGCATCTGTCAATATAGAAGAAAACGCAGTGAAACCTAAAAATTCAAACTCTTCCTGCAAACGAATGCTTCAACCTAGGAGAACGAAACTTGGGCATCCAAGTTTGATTGGTGTACTGCTCATTACTTGAAGTTATCATGAAGGTCGGAAGAAAAAATATATGTTGTGATTTCAGGAGACTGTAGTTTTTTGGCAGCCTACCAACGCCTTTCATTGAATGAGTTATTCGCCAGTCTCTGCTTAAGGCTACATCAAGAGGAAACAAATCCTAGAGTTAGAACGTAGAACTACTGTATTGTTTCAAGTTTCAAGAAGCTACCACAAACCGTGTTTTATTTAGAGTTCTAACTGCATCTGTCAATATAGGAGAAAACGCAGTGAAACCTGAAAATTCAAACTGTTTCTGCAAACGAATGCTTCAAACTAGGAGAACGAAACTTGGGCATCCAAGTTTGATTGGTGTACTGCTCATTACTTGAAGTTATCATGAAGGTCGGAAGAAAAAATATATGTTGTGATTTCAGAGATGGTAGTTTTTTGAAAGCTTAACAATGCCTTTCATTGAATGAGTTATTCGGGAGTCTCTGCTTAAGGCTACATCAAGAGGAAACAAACCCTTAGAGTTAGAACGTAGAACTACTGTATTGTGTCAAGTTTCAAGAGGCTAGCACAAACCGTGTTTGATTTAGAGTTCTAACTGCATCTGTCAATATAGAAGAAAACGCAGTGAAACCTAAAAATTCAAACTCTTCCTGCAAACGAATGCTTCAACCTAGGAGAACGAAACTTGGGCATCCAAGTTTGATTGGTGTACTGCTCATTACTTGAAGTTATCATGAAGGTCGGAAGAAAAAATATATGTTGTGATTTCAGGAGACTGTAGTTTTTTGGCAGCCTACCAACGCCTTTCATTGAATGAGTTATTCGCCAGTCTCTGCTTAAGGCTACATCAAGAGGAAACAAACCTTAGAGTTAGAACGTAGAACTACTGTATTGTGTCAAGTTTCAAGAGGCTAGCACAAACCGTGTTTGATTTAGAGTTCTAACTGCATCTGTCACTATAGAAGAAAACGCAGTGAAACCTAAAAATTCAAACTCTTCCTGCAAACGAATGCTTCAACCTAGGAGAACGAAACTTGGACATCCAAGTTTGATTGGTGTACTGCTCATTACTTGAAAGTATCATGAAGTTCGGAAGAAAAAATATATGTTGTGATTTCAGGAGATGGTAGTTTTTTGAAAGCTTAACAATGCCTTTCATTGAATGTGTTATTCGCCATTCTCTGCTTAAGGCTACATCAAGAGGAAACAAATCTTAGAGTTAGAACGTAGAACTACTGTATTGTGTCAAGTTTCAAGAAGCTACCACAAACCGTGTTTTATTTAGAGTTCTAACTGCATCTGTCAATATAGAAGAAAACGCAGTGAAACCTAAAAATTCAAACTGTTCCTGCAAACGAATGCTTCAACGTAGGAGAACGAAACTTGGACATCCAAGTTTGATTGGTGTACTGCTCATTACTTGAAAGTATCATGAAGTTCGGAAGAAAAAATATATGTTGTGATTTCAGGAGATGGTAGTTTTTTGAAAGCTTAACAATGCCTTTCATGGAATGTGTTATTCGCCAGTCTCTGCTTAAGGCTACATCAAGAGGAAACAAACCTTAGAGTTAGAACGTAGAACTACTGTATTGTGTCAAGTTTCAAGAGGCTAGCACAAACCGTGTTTGATTTAGAGTTCTAACTGCATCTGTCAATATAGAAGAAAACGCAGTGAAACCTAAAAATTCAATCTCTTCCTGCAAACGAATGCTTCAACCTAGGAGAACGAAACTTGGACATCCAAGTTTTATTGGTGTACTGCTCATTACTTGAAAGTATCATGAAGTTCGGAAGAAAAAATATATGTTGTGATTTCAGGAGATGGTAGTTTTTTGAAAGCTTAACAATGCCTTTCATGGAATGTGTTATTCGCCAGTCTCTGCTTAAGGCTACATCAGGAGGAAACAAACCTTAGAGTTAGAACGTAGAACTACTGTATTGTGTCAAGTTTCAAGAGGCTAGCACAAACCGTGTTTGATTTAGAGTTCTAACTGCATCTGTCAATATAGAAGAAAACGCAGTGAAACCTAAAAATTCAAACTCTTCCTGCAAACGAATGCTTCAACCTAGGAGAACGAAACTTGGGCATCCAAGTTTGATTGGTGTACTGCTCATTACTTGAAGTTATCATGAAGGTCGGAAGAAAAAATATATGTTGTGATTTCAGGAGACTGTAGTTTTTTGGCAGCCTACCAACGCCTTTCATTGAATGAGTTATTCGCCAGTCTCTGCTTAAGGCTACATCAAGAGGAAACAAACCTTAGAGTTAGAACGTAGAACTACTGTATTGTGTCAAGTTTCAAGAGGCTAGCACAAACCGTGTTTGATTTAGAGTTCTAACTGCATCTGTCACTATAGAAGAAAACGCAGTGAAACCTAAAAATTCAAACTCTTCCTGCAAACGAATGCTTCAACCTAGGAGAACGAAACTTGGACATCCAAGTTTGATTGGTGTACTGCTCATTACTTGAAAGTATCATGAAGTTCGGAAGAAAAAATATATGTTGTGATTTCAGGAGATGGTAGTTTTTTGAAAGCTTAACAATGCCTTTCATGGAATGTGTTATTCGCCATTCTCTGCTTAAGGCTACATCAAGAGGAAACAAATCTTAGAGTTAGAACGTAGAACTACTGTATTGTGTCAAGTTTCAAGAAGCTACCACAAACCGTGTTTTATTTAGAGTTCTAACTGCATCTGTCAATATAGAAGAAAACGCAGTGAAACCTAAAAATTCAAACTGTTCCTGCAAACGAATGCTTCAACGTAGGAGAACGAAACTTGGACATCCAAGTTTGATTGGTGTACTGCTCATTACTTGAAGTTATCATGAAGGTCGGAAGAAAAAATATATGTTGTGATTTCAGGAGACTGTAGTTTTTTGGCAGCCTACCAACGCCTTTCATTGAATGAGTTATTCGCCAGTCTCTGCTTAAGGCTACATCAAGAGGAAACAAACCTTAGAGTTAGAACGTAGAACTACTGTATTGTGTCAAGTTTCAAGAGGCTAGCACAAACCGTGTTTGATTTAGAGTTCTAACTGCATCTGTCAATATAGAAGAAAACGCAGTGAAACCTAAAAATTCAAACTCTTCCTGCAAACGAATGCTTCAACCTAGGAGAACGAAACTTGGGCATCCAAGTTTGATTGGTGTACTGCTCATTACTTGAAGTTATCATGAAGGTCGGAAGAAAAAATATATGTTGTGATTTCAGGAGACTGTAGTTTTTTGGCAGCCTACCAACGCCTTTCATTGAATGAGTTATTCGCCAGTCTCTGCTTAAGGCTACATCAAGAGGAAACAAACCTTAGAGTTAGAACGTAGAACTACTGTATTGTGTCAAGTTTCAAGAGGCTAGCACAAACCGTGTTTGATTTAGAGTTCTAACTGCATCTGTCACTATAGAAGAAAACGCAGTGAAACCTAAAAATTCAAACTCTTCCTGCAAACGAATGCTTCAACCTAGGAGAACGAAACTTGGACATCCACGTTTGATTGGTGTACTGCTCATTACTTGAAAGTATCATGAAGTTCGGAAGAAAAAATATATGTTGTGATTTCAGGAGATGGTAGTTTTTTGAAAGCTTAACAATGCCTTTCATGGAATGTGTTATTCGCCATTCTCTGCTTAAGGCTACATCAAGAGGAAACAAATCTTAGAGTTAGAACGTAGAACTACTGTATTGTGTCAAGTTTCAAGAAGCTACCACAAACCGTGTTTTATTTAGAGTTCTAACTGCATCTGTCAATATAGAAGAAAACGCAGTGAAACCTAAAAATTCAAACTGTTCCTGCAAACGAATGCTTCAACGTAGGAGAACGAAACTTGGACATCCAAGTTTGATTGGTGTACTGCTCATTACTTGAAAGTATCATGAAGTTCGGAAGAAAAAATATATGTTGTGATTTCAGGAGATTGGTAGTTTTTTGAAAGCTTAACAATGCCTTTCATTGAATGAGTTATTCGGGAGTCTCTGCTTAAGGCTACATCAAGAGGAAACAAACCTTAGAGTTAGAACGTAGAACTACTGTATTGTGTCAAGTTTCAAGAGGCTAGCACAAACCGTGGTTGATTTAGAGTTCTAACTGCATCTGTCAATATAGAAGAAAACGCAGTGAAACCTAAAAATTCAAACTCTTCCTGCAAACGAATGCTTCAACCTAGGAGAACGAAACTTGGGAATCCAAGTTTGATTGGTGTACTGCTCATTACTTGAAGTTATCATGAAGGTCAGAAGAAAAAATATATGTTGTGATTTCAGGAGACTGTAGTTTTTTGGCAGCCTACCAACGCCTTTCATTGAATGAGTTATTCGCCAGTCTCTGCTTAAGGCTACATCAAGAGGAAACAAATCCTAGAGTTAGAACGTAGATCTACTGTATTGTGTCAAGTTTCAAGAAGCTACCACAAACCGTGTTTTATTTAGAGTTCTAAGTGCATCTGTCAATATAGGAGAAAACGCAGTGAAACCTGAAAATTCAAACTGTTTCTGCAAACGAATGCTTCAAACTAGGAGAACGAAACTTGGGCATCCAAGTTTGATTGGTGTACTGCTCATTACTTGAAGTTATCATGAAGGTCGGAAGAAAAAATATATGTTGTGATTTCAGGAGATGGTAGTTTTTTGAAAGCTTAACAATGCCTTTCATTGAATGAGTTATTCGGGAGTCTCTGCTTAAGGCTACATCAAGAGGAAACAAACCTTAGAGTTAGAACGTAGAACTACTGTATTGTGTCAAGTTTCAAGAGGCTAGCACAAACCGTGTTTGATTTAGAGTTCTAACTGCCTCTGTCAATATAGAAGAAAACGCAGTGAAACCTAAAAATTCAAACTCTTCCTGCAAACGAATGCTTCAACCTAGGAGAACGAAACTTGGGCATCCAAGTTTGATTGGTGTACTGCTCATTACTTGAAGTTATCATGAAGGTCGGAAGAAAAAATATATGTTGTGATTTCAGGAGACTGTAGTTTTTTGGCAGCCTACCAACGCCTTTCATTGAATGAGTTATTCGCCAGTCTCTGCTTAAGGCTACATCAAGAGGAAACAAACCTTAGAGTTAGAACGTAGAACTACTGTATTGTGTCAAGTTTCAAGAGGCTAGCACAAACCGTGTTTGATTTAGAGTTCTAACTGCATCTGTCACTATAGAAGAAAACGCAGTGAAACCTAAAAATTCAAACTCTTCCTGCAAACGAATGCTTCAACCTAGGAGAACGAAACTTGGACATCCAAGTTTGATTGGTGTACTGCTCATTACTTGAAAGTATCATGAAGTTCGGAAGAAAAAATATATGTTGTGATTTCAGGAGATGGTAGTTTTTTGAAAGCTTAACAATGCCTTTCATTGAATGTGTTATTCGCCATTCTCTGCTTAAGGCTACATCAAGAGGAAACAAATCTTAGAGTTAGAACGTAGAACTACTGTATTGTGTCAAGTTTCAAGAAGCTACCACAAACCGTGTTTTATTTAGAGTTCTAACTGCATCTGTCAATATAGAAGAAAACGCAGTGAAACCTAAAAATTCAAACTGTTCCTGCAAACGAATGCTTCAACGTAGGAGAACGAAACTTGGACATCCAAGTTTGATTGGTGTACTGCTCATTACTTGAAAGTATCATGAAGTTCGGAAGAAAAAATATATGTTGTGATTTCAGGAGATGGTAGTTTTTTGAAAGCTTAACAATGCCTTTCATGGAATGTGTTATTCGCCAGTCTCTGCTTAAGGCTACATCAAGAGGAAACAAACCTTAGAGTTAGAACGTAGAACTACTGTATTGTGTCAAGTTTCAAGAGGCTAGCACAAACCGTGTTTGATTTAGAGTTCTAACTGCATCTGTCAATATAGAAGAAAACGCAGTGAAACCTAAAAATTCAATCTCTTCCTGCAAACGAATGCTTCAACCTAGGAGAACGAAACTTGGACATCCAAGTTTTATTGGTGTACTGCTCATTACTTGAAAGTATCATGAAGTTCGGAAGAAAAAATATATGTTGTGATTTCAGGAGATGGTAGTTTTTTGAAAGCTTAACAATGCCTTTCATGGAATGTGTTATTCGCCAGTCTCTGCTTAAGGCTACATCAGGAGGAAACAAACCTTAGAGTTAGAACGTAGAACTACTGTATTGTGTCAAGTTTCAAGAGGCTAGCACAAACCGTGTTTGATTTAGAGTTCTAACTGCATCTGTCAATATAGAAGAAAACGCAGTGAAACCTAAAAATTCAAACTCTTCCTGCAAACGAATGCTTCAACCTAGGAGAACGAAACTTGGGCATCCAAGTTTGATTGGTGTACTGCTCATTACTTGAAGTTATCATGAAGGTCGGAAGAAAAAATATATGTTGTGATTTCAGGAGACTGTAGTTTTTTGGCAGCCTACCAACGCCTTTCATTGAATGAGTTATTCGCCAGTCTCTGCTTAAGGCTACATCAAGAGGAAACAAACCTTAGAGTTAGAACGTAGAACTACTGTATTGTGTCAAGTTTCAAGAGGCTAGCACAAACCGTGTTTGATTTAGAGTTCTAACTGCATCTGTCACTATAGAAGAAAACGCAGTGAAACCTAAAAATTCAAACTCTTCCTGCAAACGAATGCTTCAACCTAGGAGAACGAAACTTGGACATCCAAGTTTGATTGGTGTACTGCTCATTACTTGAAAGTATCATGAAGTTCGGAAGAAAAAATATATGTTGTGATTTCAGGAGATGGTAGTTTTTTGAAAGCTTAACAATGCCTTTCATGGAATGTGTTATTCGCCATTCTCTGCTTAAGGCTACATCAAGAGGAAACAAATCTTAGAGTTAGAACGTAGAACTACTGTATTGTGTCAAGTTTCAAGAAGCTACCACAAACCGTGTTTTATTTAGAGTTCTAACTGCATCTGTCAATATAGAAGAAAACGCAGTGAAACCTAAAAATTCAAACTGTTCCTGCAAACGAATGCTTCAACGTAGGAGAACGAAACTTGGACATCCAAGTTTGATTGGTGTACTGCTCATTACTTGAAAGTATCATGAAGTTCGGAAGAAAAAATATATGTTGTGATTTCAGGAGATTGGTAGTTTTTTGAAAGCTTAACAATGCCTTTCATTGAATGAGTTATTCGGGAGTCTCTGCTTAAGGCTACATCAAGAGGAAACAAACCTTAGAGTTAGAACGTAGAACTACTGTATTGTGTCAAGTTTCAAGAGGCTAGCACAAACCGTGTTTGATTTAGAGTTCTAACTGCATCTGTCAATATAGAAGAAAACGCAGTGAAACCTAAAAATTCAAACTCTTCCTGCAAACGAATGCTTCAACCTAGGAGAACGAAACTTGGGCATCCAAGTTTGATTGGTGTACTGCTCATTACTTGAAGTTATCATGAAGGTCGGAAGAAAAAATATATGTTGTGATTTCAGGAGACTGTAGTTTTTTGGCAGCCTACCAACGCCTTTCATTGAATGAGTTATTCGCCAGTCTCTGCTTAAGGCTACATCAAGAGGAAACAAATCCTAGAGTTAGAACGTAGAACTACTGTATTGTGTCAAGTTTCAAGAAGCTACCACAAACCGTGTTTTATTTAGAGTTCTAACTGCATCTGTCAATATAGGAGAAAACGCAGTGAAACCTGAAAATTCAAACTGTTTCTGCAAACGAATGCTTCAAACTAGGAGAAGGAAACTTGGGCATCCAAGTTTGATTGGTGTACTGCTCATTACTTGAAGTTATCATGAAGGTCGGAAGAAAAAATATATGTTGTGATTTCAGGAGATGGTAGTTTTTTGAAAGCTTAACAATGCCTTTCATTGAATGAGTTATTCGGGAGTCTCTGCTTAAGGCTACATCAAGAGGAAACAAACCTTAGAGTTAGAACGTAGAACTACTGTATTGTGTCAAGTTTCAAGAGGCTAGCACAAACCGTGTTTGATTTAGAGTTCTAACTGCATCTGTCAATATAGAAGAAAACGCAGTGAAACCTAAAAATTCAATCTCTTCCTGCAAACGAATGCTTCAACCTAGGAGAACGAAACTTGGACATCCAAGTTTTATTGGTGTACTGCTCATTACTTGAAAGTATCATGAAGTTCGGAAGAAAAAATATATGTTGTGATTTCAGGAGATGGTAGTTTTTTGAAAGCTTAACAATGCCTTTCATGGAATGTGTTATTCGCCAGTCTCTGCTTAAGGCTACATCAGGAGGAAACAAACCTTAGAGTTAGAACGTAGAACTACTGTATTGTGTCAAGTTTCAAGAGGCTAGCACAAACCGTGTTTGATTTAGAGTTCTAACTGCATCTGTCAATATAGAAGAAAACGCAGTGAAACCTAAAAATTCAAACTCTTCCTGCAAACGAATGCTTCAACCTAGGAGAACGAAACTTGGGCATCCAAGTTTGATTGGTGTACTGCTCATTACTTGAAGTTATCATGAAGGTCGGAAGAAAAAATATATGTTGTGATTTCAGGAGACTGTAGTTTTTTGGCAGCCTACCAACGCCTTTCATTGAATGAGTTATTCGCCAGTCTCTGCTTAAGGCTACATCAAGAGGAAACAAACCTTAGAGTTAGAACGTAGAACTACTGTATTGTGTCAAGTTTCAAGAGGCTAGCACAAACCGTGTTTGATTTAGAGTTCTAACTGCATCTGTCAATATAGGAGAAAACGCAGTGAAACCTGAAAATTCAAACTGTTTCTGCAAACGAATGCTTCAAACTAGGAGAAGGAAACTTGGGCATCCAAGTTTGATTGGTGTACTGCTCATTACTTGAAGTTATCATGAAGGTCGGAAGAAAAAATATATGTTGTGATTTCAGGAGATGGTAGTTTTTTGAAAGCTTAACAATGCCTTTCATTGAATGAGTTATTCGGGAGTCTCTGCTTAAGGCTACATCAAGAGGAAACAAACCTTAGAGTTAGAACGTAGAACTACTGTATTGTGTCAAGTTTCAAGAGGCTAGCACAAACCGTTTTTGATTTAGAGTTCTAACTGCATCTGTCAATATAGAAGAAAACGCAGTGAAACCTAAAAATTCAATCTCTTCCTGCAAACGAATGCTTCAACCTAGGAGAACGAAACTTGGACATCCAAGTTTTATTGGTGTACTGCTCATTACTTGAAAGTATCATGAAGTTCGGAAGAAAAAATATATGTTGTGATTTCAGGAGATGGTAGTTTTTTGAAAGCTTAACAATGCCTTTCATGGAATGTGTTATTCGCCAGTCTCTGCTTAAGGCTACATCAGGAGGAAACAAACCTTAGAGTTAGAACGTAGAACTACTGTATTGTGTCAAGTTTCAAGAGGCTAGCACAAACCGTGTTTGATTTAGAGTTCTAACTGCATCTGTCAATATAGAAGAAAACGCAGTGAAACCTAAAAATTCAAACTCTTCCTGCAAACGAATGCTTCAACCTAGGAGAACGAAACTTGGGCATCCAAGTTTGATTGGTGTACTGCTCATTACTTGAAGTTATCATGAAGGTCGGAAGAAAAAATATATGTTGTGATTTCAGGAGACTGTAGTTTTTTGGCAGCCTACCAACGCCTTTCATTGAATGAGTTATTCGCCAGTCTCTGCTTAAGGCTACATCAAGAGGAAACAAACCTTAGAGTTAGAACGTAGAACTACTGTATTGTGTCAAGTTTCAAGAGGCTAGCACAAACCGTGTTTGATTTAGAGTTCTAACTGCATCTGTCACTATAGAAGAAAACGCAGTGAAACCTAAAAATTCAAACTCTTCCTGCAAACGAATGCTTCAACCTAGGAGAACGAAACTTGGACATCCAAGTTTGATTGGTGTACTGCTCATTACTTGAAAGTATCATGAAGTTCGGAAGAAAAAATATATGTTGTGATTTCAGGAGATGGTAGTTTTTTGAAAGCTTAACAATGCCTTTCATGGAATGTGTTATTCGCCATTCTCTGCTTAAGGCTACATCAAGAGGAAACAAATCTTAGAGTTAGAACGTAGAACTACTGTATTGTGTCAAGTTTCAAGAAGCTACCACAAACCGTGTTTTATTTAGAGTTCTAACTGCATCTGTCAATATAGAAGAAAACGCAGTGAAACCTAAAAATTCAAACTGTTCCTGCAAACGAATGCTTCAACGTAGGAGAACGAAACTTGGACATCCAAGTTTGATTGGTGTACTGCTCATTACTTGAAAGTATCATGAAGTTCGGAAGAAAAAATATATGTTGTGATTTCAGGAGATTGGTAGTTTTTTGAAAGCTTAACAATGCCTTTCATTGAATGAGTTATTCGGGAGTCTCTGCTTAAGGCTACATCAAGAGGAAACAAACCTTAGAGTTAGAACGTAGAACTACTGTATTGTGTCAAGTTTCAAGAGGCTAGCACAAACCGTGTTTGATTTAGAGTTCTAACTGCATCTGTCAATATAGAAGAAAACGCAGTGAAACCTAAAAATTCAAACTCTTCCTGCAAACGAATGCTTCAAACTAGGAGAACGAAACTTGGGCATCCAAGTTTGATTGGTGTACTGCTCATTACTTGAAGTTATCATGAAGGTCGGAAGAAAAAATATATGTTGTGATTTCAGGAGACTGTAGTTTTTTGGCAGCCTACCAACGCCTTTCATTGAATGAGTTATTCGCCAGTCTCTGCTTAAGGCTACATCAAGAGGAAACAAATCCTAGAGTTAGAACGTAGAACTACTGTATTGTGTCAAGTTTCAAGAAGCTACCACAAACCGTGTTTTATTTAGAGTTCTAACTGCATCTGTCAATATAGGAGAAAACGCAGTGAAACCTGAAAATTCAAACTGTTTCTGCAAACGAATGCTTCAAACTAGGAGAACGAAACTTGGGCATCCAAGTTTGATTGGTGTACTGCTCATTACTTGAAGTTATCATGAAGGTCGGAAGAAAAAATATATGTTGTGATTTCAGGAGATGGTAGTTTTTTGAAAGCTTAACAATGCCTTTCATTGAATGAGTTATTCGCCAGTCTCTGCTTAAGGCTACATCAAGAGGAAACAAACCTTAGAGTTAGAACGTAGAACTACTGTATTGTGTCAAGTTTCAAGAGGCTAGCACAAACCGTGTTTGATTTAGAGTTCTAACTGCATCTGTCAATATAGAAGAAAACGCAGTGAAACCTAAAAATTCAATCTCTTCCTGCAAACGAATGCTTCAACCTAGGAGAACGAAACTTGGACATCCAAGTTTTATTGGTGTACTGCTCATTACTTGAAAGTATCATGAAGTTCGGAAGAAAAAATATATGTTGTGATTTCAGGAGATGGTAGTTTTTTGAAAGCTTAACAATGCCTTTCATGGAATGTGTTATTCGCCAGTCTCTGCTTAAGGCTACATCAGGAGGAAACAAACCTTAGAGTTAGAACGTAGAACTACTGTATTGTGTCAAGTTTCAAGAGGCTAGCACAAACCGTGTTTGATTTAGAGTTCTAACTGCATCTGTCAATATAGAAGAAAACGCAGTGAAACCTAAAAATTCAAACTCTTCCTGCAAACGAATGCTTCAACCTAGGAGAACGAAACTTGGGCATCCAAGTTTGATTGGTGTACTGCTCATTACTTGAAGTTATCATGAAGGTCGGAAGAAAAAATATATGTTGTGATTTCAGGAGACTGTAGTTTTTTGGCAGCCTACCAACGCCTTTCATTGAATGAGTTATTCGCCAGTCTCTGCTTAAGGCTACATCAAGAGGAAACAAACCTTAGAGTTAGAACGTAGAACTACTGTATTGTGTCAAGTTTCAAGAGGCTAGCACAAACCGTGTTTGATTTAGAGTTCTAACTGCATCTGTCACTATAGAAGAAAACGCAGTGAAACCTAAAAATTCAAACTCTTCCTGCAAACGAATGCTTCAACCTAGGAGAACGAAACTTGGACATCCAAGTTTGATTGGTGTACTGCTCATTACTTGAAAGTATCATGAAGTTCGGAAGAAAAAATATATGTTGTGATTTCAGGAGATGGTAGTTTTTTGAAAGCTTAACAATGCCTTTCATGGAATGTGTTATTCGCCATTCTCTGCTTAAGGCTACATCAAGAGGAAACAAATCTTAGAGTTAGAACGTAGAACTACTGTATTGTGTCAAGTTTCAAGAAGCTACCACAAACCGTGTTTTATTTAGAGTTCTAACTGCATCTGTCAATATAGAAGAAAACGCAGTGAAACCTAAAAATTCAAACTGTTCCTGCAAACGAATGCTTCAACGTAGGAGAACGAAACTTGGACATCCAAGTTTGATTGGTGTACTGCTCATTACTTGAAAGTATCATGAAGTTCGGAAGAAAAAATATATGTTGTGATTTCAGGAGATGGTAGTTTTTTGAAAGCTTAACAATGCCTTTCATGGAATGTGTTATTCGCCAGTCTCTGCTTAAGGCTACATCAAGAGGAAACAAACCTTAGAGTTAGAACGTAGAACTACTGTATTGTGTCAAGTTTCAAGAGGCTAGCACAAACCGTGTTTGATTTAGAGTTCTAACTGCATCTGTCAATATAGAAGAAAACGCAGTGAAACCTAAAAATTCAATCTCTTCCTGCAAACGAATGCTTCAACCTAGGAGAACGAAACTTGGACATCCAAGTTTTATTGGTGTACTGCTCATTACTTGAAAGTATCATGAAGTTCGGAAGAAAAAATATATGTTGTGATTTCAGGAGATGGTAGTTTTTTGAAAGCTTAACAATGCCTTTCATGGAATGTGTTATTCGCCAGTCTCTGCTTAAGGCTACATCAGGAGGAAACAAACCTTAGAGTTAGAACGTAGAACTACTGTATTGTGTCAAGTTTCAAGAGGCTAGCACAAACCGTGTTTGATTTAGAGTTCTAACTGCATCTGTCAATATAGAAGAAAACGCAGTGAAACCTAAAATTCAAACTCTTCCTGCAAACGAATGCTTCAACCTAGGAGAACGAAACTTGGGCATCCAAGTTTGATTGGTGTACTGCTCATTACTTGAAGTTATCATGAAGGTCGGAAGAAAAAATATATGTTGTGATTTCAGGAGACTGTAGTTTTTTGGCAGCCTACCAACGCCTTTCATTGAATGAGTTATTCGCCAGTCTCTGCTTAAGGCTACATCAAGAGGAAACAAACCTTAGAGTTAGAACGTAGAACTACTGTATTGTGTCAAGTTTCAAGAGGCTAGCACAAACCGTGTTTGATTTAGAGTTCTAACTGCATCTGTCACTATAGAAGAAAACGCAGTGAAACCTAAAAATTCAAACTCTTCCTGCAAACGAATGCTTCAACCTAGGAGAACGAAACTTGGACATCCAAGTTTGATTGGTGTACTGCTCATTACTTGAAAGTATCATGAAGTTCGGAAGAAAAAATATATGTTGTGATTTCAGGAGATGGTAGTTTTTTGAAAGCTTAACAATGCCTTTCATGGAATGTGTTATTCGCCATTCTCTGCTTAAGGCTACATCAAGAGGAAACAAATCTTAGAGTTAGAACGTAGAACTACTGTATTGTGTCAAGTTTCAAGAAGCTACCACAAACCGTGTTTTATTTAGAGTTCTAACTGCATCTGTCAATATAGAAGAAAACGCAGTGAAACCTAAAAATTCAAACTGTTCCTGCAAACGAATGCTTCAACGTAGGAGAACGAAACTTGGACATCCAAGTTTGATTGGTGTACTGCTCATTACTTGAAAGTATCATGAAGTTCGGAAGAAAAAATATATGTTGTGATTTCAGGAGATTGGTAGTTTTTTGAAAGCTTAACAATGCCTTTCATTGAATGAGTTATTCGGGAGTCTCTGCTTAAGGCTACATCAAGAGGAAACAAACCTTAGAGTTAGAACGTAGAACTACTGTATTGTGTCAAGTTGCAAGAGGCTAGCACAAACCGTGTTTGATTTAGAGTTCTAACTGCATCTGTCAATATAGAAGAAAACGCAGTGAAACCTAAAAATTCAAACTCTTCCTGCAAACGAATGCTTCAACCTAGGAGAACGAAACTTGGGCATCCAAGTTTGATTGGTGTACTGCTCATTACTTGAAGTTATCATGAAGGTCGGAAGAAAAAATATATGTTGTGATTTCAGGAGACTGTAGTTTTTTGGCAGCCTACCAACGCCTTTCATTGAATGAGTTATTCGCCAGTCTCTGCTTAAGGCTACATCAAGAGGAAACAAATCCTAGAGTTAGAACGTAGAACTACTGTATTGTGTCAAGTTTCAAGAAGCTACCACAAACCGTGTTTTATTTAGAGTTCTAACTGCATCTGTCAATATAGGAGAAAACGCAGTGAAACCTGAAAATTCAAACTGTTTCTGCAAACGAATGCTTCAAACTAGGAGAAGGAAACTTGGGCATCCAAGTTTGATTGGTGTACTGCTCATTACTTGAAGTTATCATGAAGGTCGGAAGAAAAAATATATGTTGTGATTTCAGGAGATGGTAGTTTTTTGAAAGCTTAACAATGCCTTTCATTGAATGAGTTATTCGGGAGTCTCTGCTTAAGGCTACATCAAGAGGAAACAAACCTTAGAGTTAGAACGTAGAACTACTGTATTGTGTCAAGTTTCAAGAGGCTAGCACAAACCGTGTTTGATTTAGAGTTCTAACTGCATCTGTCAATATAGAAGAAAACGCAGTGAAACCTAAAAATTCAATCTCTTCCTGCAAACGAATGCTTCAACCTAGGAGAACGAAACTTGGACATCCAAGTTTTATTGGTGTACTGCTCATTACTTGAAAGTATCATGAAGTTCGGAAGAAAAAATATATGTTGTGATTTCAGGAGATGGTAGTTTTTTGAAAGCTTAACAATGCCTTTCATGGAATGTGTTATTCGCCAGTCTCTGCTTAAGGCTACATCAGGAGGAAACAAACCTTAGAGTTAGAACGTAGAACTACTGTATTGTGTCAAGTTTCAAGAGGCTAGCACAAACCGTGTTTGATTTAGAGTTCTAACTGCATCTGTCAATATAGAAGAAAACGCAGTGAAACCTAAAAATTCAAACTCTTCCTGCAAACGAATGCTTCAACCTAGGAGAACGAAACTTGGGCATCCAAGTTTGATTGGTGTACTGCTCATTACTTGAAGTTATCATGAAGGTCGGAAGAAAAAATATATGTTGTGATTTCAGGAGACTGTAGTTTTTTGGCAGCCTACCAACGCCTTTCATTGAATGAGTTATTCGCCAGTCTCTGCTTAAGGCTACATCAAGAGGAAACAAACCTTAGAGTTAGAACGTAGAACTACTGTATTGTGTCAAGTTTCAAGAGGCTAGCACAAACCGTGTTTGATTTAGAGTTCTAACTGCATCTGTCACTATAGAAGAAAACGCAGTGAAACCTAAAAATTCAAACTCTTCCTGCAAACGAATGCTTCAACCTAGGAGAACGAAACTTGGACATCCAAGTTTGATTGGTGTACTGCTCATTACTTGAAAGTATCATGAAGTTCGGAAGAAAAAATATATGTTGTGATTTCAGGAGATGGTAGTTTTTTGAAAGCTTAACAATGCCTTTCATGGAATGTGTTATTCGCCATTCTCTGCTTAAGGCTACATCAAGAGGAAACAAATCTTAGAGTTAGAACGTAGAACTACTGTATTGTGTCAAGTTTCAAGAAGCTACCACAAACCGTGTTTTATTTAGAGTTCTAACTGCATCTGTCAATATAGAAGAAAACGCAGTGAAACCTAAAAATTCAAACTGTTCCTGCAAACGAATGCTTCAACGTAGGAGAACGAAACTTGGACATCCAAGTTTGATTGGTGTACTGCTCATTACTTGAAAGTATCATGAAGTTCGGAAGAAAAAATATATGTTGTGATTTCAGGAGATTGGTAGTTTTTTGAAAGCTTAACAATGCCTTTCATTGAATGAGTTATTCGGGAGTCTCTGCTTAAGGCTACATCAAGAGGAAACAAACCTTAGAGTTAGAACGTAGAACTACTGTATTGTGTCAAGTTTCAAGAGGCTAGCACAAACCGTGTTTGATTTAGAGTTCTAACTGCATCTGTCAATATAGAAGAAAACGCAGTGAAACCTAAAAATTCAAACTCTTCCTGCAAACGAATGCTTCAAACTAGGAGAACGAAACTTGGGCATCCAAGTTTGATTGGTGTACTGCTCATTACTTGAAGTTATCATGAAGGTCGGAAGAAAAAATATATGTTGTGATTTCAGGAGACTGTAGTTTTTTGGCAGCCTACCAACGCCTTTCATTGAATGAGTTATTCGCCAGTCTCTGCTTAAGGCTACATCAAGAGGAAACAAATCCTAGAGTTAGAACGTAGAACTACTGTATTGTGTCAAGTTTCAAGAAGCTACCACAAACCGTGTTTTATTTAGAGTTCTAACTGCATCTGTCAATATAGGAGAAAACGCAGTGAAACCTGAAAATTCAAACTGTTTCTGCAAACGAATGCTTCAAACTAGGAGAACGAAACTTGGGCATCCAAGTTTGATTGGTGTACTGCTCATTACTTGAAGTTATCATGAAGGTCGGAAGAAAAAATATATGTTGTGATTTCAGGAGATGGTAGTTTTTTGAAAGCTTAACAATGCCTTTCATTGAATGAGTTATTCGCCAGTCTCTGCTTAAGGCTACATCAAGAGGAAACAAACCTTAGAGTTAGAACGTAGAACTACTGTATTGTGTCAAGTTTCAAGAGGCTAGCACAAACCGTGTTTGATTTAGAGTTCTAACTGCATCTGTCAATATAGAAGAAAACGCAGTGAAACCTAAAAATTCAATCTCTTCCTGCAAACGAATGCTTCAACCTAGGAGAACGAAACTTGGACATCCAAGTTTTATTGGTGTACTGCTCATTACTTGAAAGTATCATGAAGTTCGGAAGAAAAAATATATGTTGTGATTTCAGGAGATGGTAGTTTTTTGAAAGCTTAACAATGCCTTTCATGGAATGTGTTATTCGCCAGTCTCTGCTTAAGGCTACATCAGGAGGAAACAAACCTTAGAGTTAGAACGTAGAACTACTGTATTGTGTCAAGTTTCAAGAGGCTAGCACAAACCGTGTTTGATTTAGAGTTCTAACTGCATCTGTCAATATAGAAGAAAACGCAGTGAAACCTAAAAATTCAAACTCTTCCTGCAAACGAATGCTTCAACCTAGAGAACGAAACTTGGGCATCCAAGTTTGATTGGTGTACTGCTCATTACTTGAAGTTATCATGAAGGTCGGAAGAAAAAATATATGTTGTGATTTCAGGAGACTGTAGTTTTTTGGCAGCCTACCAACGCCTTTCATTGAATGAGTTATTCGCCAGTCTCTGCTTAAGGCTACATCAAGAGGAAACAAACCTTAGAGTTAGAACGTAGAACTACTGTATTGTGTCAAGTTTCAAGAGGCTAGCACAAACCGTGTTTGATTTAGAGTTCTAACTGCATCTGTCACTATAGAAGAAAACGCAGTGAAACCTAAAAATTCAAACTCTTCCTGCAAACGAATGCTTCAACCTAGGAGAACGAAACTTGGACATCCAAGTTTGATTGGTGTACTGCTCATTACTTGAAAGTATCATGAAGTTCGGAAGAAAAAATATATGTTGTGATTTCAGGAGATGGTAGTTTTTTGAAAGCTTAACAATGCCTTTCATGGAATGTGTTATTCGCCATTCTCTGCTTAAGGCTACATCAAGAGGAAACAAATCTTAGAGTTAGAACGTAGAACTACTGTATTGTGTCAAGTTTCAAGAAGCTACCACAAACCGTGTTTTATTTAGAGTTCTAACTGCATCTGTCAATATAGAAGAAAACGCAGTGAAACCTAAAAATTCAAACTGTTCCTGCAAACGAATGCTTCAACGTAGGAGAACGAAACTTGGACATCCAAGTTTGATTGGTGTACTGCTCATTACTTGAAAGTATCATGAAGTTCGGAAGAAAAAATATATGTTGTGATTTCAGGAGATGGTAGTTTTTTGAAAGCTTAACAATGCCTTTCATGGAATGTGTTATTCGCCAGTCTCTGCTTAAGGCTACATCAAGAGGAAACAAACCTTAGAGTTAGAACGTAGAACTACTGTATTGTGTCAAGTTTCAAGAGGCTAGCACAAACCGTGTTTGATTTAGAGTTCTAACTGCATCTGTCAATATAGAAGAAAACGCAGTGAAACCTAAAAATTCAATCTCTTCCTGCAAACGAATGCTTCAACCTAGGAGAACGAAACTTGGACATCCAAGTTTTATTGGTGTACTGCTCATTACTTGAAAGTATCATGAAGTTCGGAAGAAAAAATATATGTTGTGATTTCAGGAGATGGTAGTTTTTTGAAAGCTTAACAATGCCTTTCATGGAATGTGTTATTCGCCAGTCTCTGCTTAAGGCTACATCAGGAGGAAACAAACCTTAGAGTTAGAACGTAGAACTACTGTATTGTGTCAAGTTTCAAGAGGCTAGCACAAACCGTGTTTGATTTAGAGTTCTAACTGCATCTGTCAATATAGAAGAAAACGCAGTGAAACCTAAAAATTCAAACTCTTCCTGCAAACGAATGCTTCAACCTAGGAGAACGAAACTTGGGCATCCAAGTTTGATTGGTGTACTGCTCATTACTTGAAGTTATCATGAAGGTCGGAAGAAAAAATATATGTTGTGATTTCAGGAGACTGTAGTTTTTTGGCAGCCTACCAACGCCTTTCATTGAATGAGTTATTCGCCAGTCTCTGCTTAAGGCTACATCAAGAGGAAACAAACCTTAGAGTTAGAACGTAGAACTACTGTATTGTGTCAAGTTTCAAGAGGCTAGCACAAACCGTGTTTGATTTAGAGTTCTAACTGCATCTGTCACTATAGAAGAAAACGCAGTGAAACCTAAAAATTCAAACTCTTCCTGCAAACGAATGCTTCAACCTAGGAGAACGAAACTTGGACATCCAAGTTTGATTGGTGTACTGCTCATTACTTGAAAGTATCATGAAGTTCGGAAGAAAAAATATATGTTGTGATTTCAGGAGATGGTAGTTTTTTGAAAGCTTAACAATGCCTTTCATGGAATGTGTTATTCGCCATTCTCTGCTTAAGGCTACATCAAGAGGAAACAAATCTTAGAGTTAGAACGTAGAACTACTGTATTGTGTCAAGTTTCAAGAAGCTACCACAAACCGTGTTTTATTTAGAGTTCTAACTGCATCTGTCAATATAGAAGAAAACGCAGTGAAACCTAAAAATTCAAACTGTTCCTGCAAACGAATGCTTCAACGTAGGAGAACGAAACTTGGACATCCAAGTTTGATTGGTGTACTGCTCATTACTTGAAAGTATCATGAAGTTCGGAAGAAAAAATATATGTTGTGATTTCAGGAGATTGGTAGTTTTTTGAAAGCTTAACAATGCCTTTCATTGAATGAGTTATTCGGGAGTCTCTGCTTAAGGCTACATCAAGAGGAAACAAACCTTAGAGTTAGAACGTAGAACTACTGTATTGTGTCAAGTTTCAAGAGGCTAGCACAAACCGTGTTTGATTTAGAGTTCTAACTGCATCTGTCAATATAGAAGAAAACGCAGTGAAACCTAAAAATTCAAACTCTTCCTGCAAACGAATGCTTCAAACTAGGAGAACGAAACTTGGGCATCCAAGTTTGATTGGTGTACTGCTCATTACTTGAAGTTATCATGAAGGTCGGAAGAAAAAAATATGTTGTGATTTCAGGAGACTGTAGTTTTTTGGCAGCCTACCAACGCCTTTCATTGAATGAGTTATTCGCCAGTCTCTGCTTAAGGCTACATCAAGAGGAAACAAATCCTAGAGTTAGAACGTAGAACTACTGTATTGTGTCAAGTTTCAAGAAGCTACCACAAACCGTGTTTTATTTAGAGTTCTAACTGCATCTGTCAATATAGGAGAAAACGCAGTGAAACCTGAAAATTCAAACTGTTTCTGCAAACGAATGCTTCAAACTAGGAGAACGAAACTTGGGCATCCAAGTTTGATTGGTGTACTGCTCATTACTTGAAGTTATCATGAAGGTCGGAAGAAAAAATATATGTTGTGATTTCAGGAGATGGTAGTTTTTTGAAAGCTTAACAATGCCTTTCATTGAATGAGTTATTCGCCAGTCTCTGCTTAAGGCTACATCAAGAGGAAACAAACCTTAGAGTTAGAACGTAGAACTACTGTATTGTGTCAAGTTTCAAGAGGCTAGCACAAACCGTGTTTGATTTAGAGTTCTAACTGCATCTGTCAATATAGAAGAAAACGCAGTGAAACCTAAAAATTCAATCTCTTCCTGCAAACGAATGCTTCAACCTAGGAGAACGAAACTTGGACATCCAAGTTTTATTGGTGTACTGCTCATTACTTGAAAGTATCATGAAGTTCGGAAGAAAAAATATATGTTGTGATTTCAGGAGATGGTAGTTTTTTGAAAGCTTAACAATGCCTTTCATGGAATGTGTTATTCGCCAGTCTCTGCTTAAGGCTACATCAGGAGGAAACAAACCTTAGAGTTAGAACGTAGAACTACTGTATTGTGTCAAGTTTCAAGAGGCTAGCACAAACCGTGTTTGATTTAGAGTTCTAACTGCATCTGTCAATATAGAAGAAAACGCAGTGAAACCTAAAAATTCAAA
>NW_027517406.1:0-44061 GCF_048772815.1 Callospermophilus lateralis
AATCAAACTTGGATGCCCAAGTTTCATTCTCCTAGGTTGAAGCAATCATTTGCAGTAACAGTTTGAATTATTAGGTTTCACTCTGTTTTCTCCTATATTGACAGATGCAGTTCGAACTCTAAATCAAACACAGTTTGTGCTAGCTTCTTGAAACTTGACACAATACAGTAGTTCTACGTTCTATCTCTAAGTTTTGTTTCCTCTTGATGTAGCCTAATGCAGGGACTGCGAATAACACTTATATGGAAAGGGGTTGCCAAACTTCCAAACACTAGAGTCTCCTGAAATCTCAACATATATGTTTTCTTCCAATCTTCATGATACATTCACGTAATGATGAGTACACCAATCCCACGTGGAAGCCCAAGTTTAGTTCTCCTAGATTGAAGCATTCGTTTCCAGGAACAGTTTGAATTTTTAGGTTTCACTCTTTTTTCTCCTATATTGACAGATGCAGTTCGAACTCTAAATCAAACACGGTTTGTGCTAGCTTCTTGAAACTTGACACAATACAGTAGTTCTACGTTCTATCTCTAAGGTTTGTTTTGTCTTGATGTAGCCTTAAGCAGAGACTGGAGAATAACTCATTCAATGAAAGGCGTTGTTAGGCTGCCAAAAAACTACAGTCTCCTGAAATCACAACATATATTTTTTCTTCCGACCTTCATGATACTTTCAAGTAATGAGCAGTACACCAATCAAACTTGGATGCCCAAGTTTCATTCTCCTAGGTTGAAGCAATCGTTTGCAGTAACAGTTTGAATTTTTAGGTTTCACTCTGTTTTCTCCTATATTGACAGATGCAGTTCGAACTCTAAATCAAACACAGTTTGTGCTAGCTTCTTGAAACTTGACACAATACAGTAGTTCTATGTTCTATCTCTAAGTTTTGTTTCCTCTTGATGTAGCCTAATGCAGGGACTGCGAATAACACTAATATGGAAAGGGGTTGCCAAACTTCCAAACACTAGAGTCTCCTGAAATCTCAACATATATGTTTTCTTCCAATCTTCATGATACATTCACGTAATGATGAGTACACCAATCCCACGTGGAAGCCCAAGTTTAGTTCTCCTAGATTGAAGCATTCGTTTCCAGGAACAGTTTGAATTTTTAGGTTTCACTCTTTTTTCTCCTATATTGACAGATGCAGTTCGAACTCTAAATCAAACATGGTTTGTGCTCGCTTCTTGAAACTAACACAATACAGTAGTTCTACGTTCTATCTCTAAGGTTTGTTTCGTCTTGATGTAGCCTTAAGCAGAGACTGGAGAATAACTCATTCAATGAAAGGCTTTGTTAGGCTGCCAAAATACTACAGTGTCCTGAAATCACAACATATATTTTTTCTTCTGACCTTCATGATACTTTCAAGTAATGAGCAGTACACCAATCAAACTTGGATGCCCAAGTTTCGTTCTCCTCGGTTGAAGCATTCGTTTGCAGTAACAGTTTGAATTTTTAGGTTTCACTCTGTTTTCTCCTATATTGACAGATGCAGTTCGAACTCTAAGTCAAACACAGTTTGTGCTAGCTTCTTGAAATTTGACACAATACAGTAGTTCTGCGTTCTATCTCTAAGTTTTGTTTCCTTTTGATGTAGCCTAATGCAGGGACTGCGAATAACACTTACATGGAAAGGGGTTGCCAAACATCCAAACACTAGAGTCTCCTGAAATCTCAACATATATTTTTTCATAAAATCTTCATGATACTTTCACGTATTGATCAGTACACCAATCCCAATTGGATGCCCTAGTTTAGTTCTCCTAGATTGAAGCATTCGTTTCCAGGAACAGTTTGAATTTTTAGGTTTCACTCTGTTTTCTCCTATATTGACAGATGCAGTTCGAACTCTAAATCAAACAAGGTTTGTGCTAGCTTTTTGAAACTTGAAAAGATAAAGTAGTTCTACCTTCTATCTCTAAGTTTTGCTTCCTCTTGATGTAGTCTAAAGCAGGGACTGGCGAATAACACTTATATTGAAAGGGGTTGCCAAACTTCGAAAAACGAGAGTCTCCTGAAATCTCAACATATATTTTCTCATCCAATCTTCATGATACATTCACGTAATGATCAGTACACCAATCAAACGTGGATGCCCTAGTTTCGTTCTCCTAGACTGAAGCATTCGTTTGCAGGAACAGTTTGAATTTTTAGGTTTCACTCTGTTTTCTCCTATATTGACAGATGCAGTTCGAACTCTAAATCAACACGGTTTGTGCTAGCTTCTTGAAACTTGACACAATACAGTAGTTCTGCGTTCTATCTCTAAGGTTTGTTTCCTCTTGATGTAGTCTTAAGCAAAGACTGGTGAATAACTCATTCAATGAAAGGCGTTGTTAGGTTGGCAAAAAACTACAGTCTCTTGTAATCTCAACAAATATTTTTTCTTCCGAACTTCATGATACTTTCAAGTAATGAGCAGTACACCAATCAAACTTGGATGCCCAAGGTTTGTTCTCCTAGGTTGAAGCATTCGTTTGCAGTAACAGTTTGAATTTTTAGGTTTCACTCTGTTTTCTCCTATATTGACAGATGCAGTTTGAACTCTAAATCAAACACGGTTTGTGCTAGCTTCTTGAAACTTGACACAATACAGTAGTTTTAGGTTCTATCTCTACGGTTTGTTTCGTCTTGATGTAGCCTTAAGCAGAGACTGGAGAATAACTCATTCAATGAAAGGCATTGTTAGGCTGCCAAAAAACTACAGTCTCCTGAAATCACAACATATATTTTTTCTTCCGACCTTCATGATACTTTCAAGTAATGAGCAGTACACCAATCAAACTTGGATGCTCTAGTTTCGTTCTCCTAGGTTGAAGCATTCGTTTGCAGGAACAGTTTGAATTTTTACGTTTCACTCTGTTTTCTCCTATATTGACACATGCTGTTAGAACTCTAAATCAAACACGGTTTGTGCTAGCTTCTTGAAACTTGACACAATAAAGTAGTTCTACGTTCTATACCTAATTTTTCTTTCCTCTTTATGTAGCCTTAAACAGAGACTGGCGAATAACACTTTCAATGAAAGGCGTTGTTAAGCTTCCAAAAACTACCATCTCCTGAAATCTCAACATATATTTTTTCATCCGACCTTCATGATACTTTCAAGTAATGATCAGTACACCAATCAAACTTGGATGCCCAAGTTTCGTTCGCCTAGTTTGAAGCATTCGTTTGCAGAAAGAGTTTGAATTTTTACGTTTCACTCTGTTTTCTCGTATATTGACAGATGCAGTTCGAACTCTAAATCAAACATGGTTTGTGCTAGCTTCTTGAAACTTGACACAATACAGTAGTTCTACCTTCTATCTCTAAGGTTTGTTTCCTCTTGATGTAGCCTTAAGCAGAGACTGGAGAATAACTCATTCAATGAAAGGCGTTGTTAGGCTGCCAAAAAATTACAGTCTCCTGAAATCACCACATATATTTTTTCTTCCGACCTTCATGATACTTTCAAGTAATGAGCAGTACACCAATCAAACTTGGATGCCCAATTTCGTTCTCCTAGGTTGAAGCATTCGTTTGCAGTAACAGTATGAATTTTTAGGTTTCACTCTGTTTTCTCCTATATTGACAGATGCAGTTCGAACTCTAAATCAAACACAGTTTGTGCTAGCTTCTTGAAACTTGACACAATACAGTAGTTCTACGTTCTATCTCTAAGTTTTGTTTCCTCTTGATGTAGCCTAATGCAGGGACTGCGAATAACACTTATATGGAAAGGGGTTGCCAAACTTCCAAACACTAGAGTCTCCTGAAATCTCAACATATATGTTTTCTTCCAATCTTCATGATACATTCACGTAATGATGAGTACACCAATCCCACGTGGAAGCCCAAGTTTAGTTCTCCTAGATTGAAGCATTCGTTTCCAGGAACAGTTTGAATTTTTAGGTTTCACTCTTTTTTCTCCTATATTGACAGATGCATTTCGAACTCTAAATCAAACACGGTTTGTGCTAGCTTCTTGAAACTTGACACAATACAGTAGTTCTACGTTCTATCTCTAAGGTTTGTTTCGTCTTGATGTAGCCTTAAGCAGACACTGGAGAATAACTCATTCAATGAAAGGCGTTGTTAGGCTGCCAAAAAACTACAGTCTCCTGAAATCACAACATATATTTTTTCTTCCGACCTTCATGATACTTTCAAGTAATGAGCAGTACACCAATCAAACTTGGATGCCCAAGTTTCATTCTCCTAGGTTGAAGCAATCGTTTGCAGTAACAGTTTGAATTTTTAGGTTTCACTCTGTTTTCTCCTATATTGACAGATGCAGTTCGAACTCTAAATCAAACACAGTTTGTGCTAGCTTCTTGAAACTTGACACAATACAGTAGTTCTACGTTCTATTTCTAAGTTTTGTTTTCTCTTGAGGTAGCCTAATGCAGGGACTGCGAATAACACTTATATGGAAAGGGGTTGCCAAACTTCCAAACACTAGAGTCTCCTGAAATCTCAACATATATTTTTTCATAAAATCTTCATCATACTTTCACGTATTGATCAGTACACCAATCCCAATTGGATGCCCTAGTTTAGTTCTCCTAGATTGAAGCATTCGTTTCCAGGAACAGTTTGAATTTTTAGGTTTCACTCTGTTTTCTCCTATATTGACAGATGCAGTTCGAACTCTAAATCAAACAAGGTTTGTGCTAGCTTTTTGAAACTTGAAAAGGTAAAGTAGTTCTACCTTCTATCTCTAAGTTTTGCTTCCTCTTGATGTAGTCTAAAGCAGGGACTGGCGAATAACACTTATATTGAAAGGGGTTGCCAAACTTCGAAAAACGAGAGTCTCCTGAAATCTCAACATATATTTTCTCATCCAATCTTCATGATACATTCACGTAATGATCAGTACACCAATCAAACTTGGATGCCCTAGTTTCGTTCTCCTAGACTGAAGCATTCGTTTGCAGGAACAGTTTGAATTTTTAGGTTTCACTCTGTTTTCTCCTATATTGACAGATGCAGTTCGAACTCTAAATCAACACGGTTTGTGCTAGCTTCTTGAAACTTGACACAATACAGTAGTTCTGCGTTCTATCTCTAAGGTTTGTTTCCTCTTGATGTAGTCTTAAGCAAAGACTGGTGAATAACTCATTCAATGAAAGGCGTTGTTAGGTTGGCAAAAAACTACAGTCTCTTGTAATCTCAACAAATATTTTTTCTCCCGAACTTCATGATACTTTCAAGTAATGAGCAGTACACCAATCAAACTTGGATGCCCAAGTTTTGTTCTCCTAGGTTGAAACATTCGTTTGCAGTAACAGTTTGAATTTTTAGGTTTCACTCTGTTTTCTCCTATATTGACAGATGCAGTTCGAACACTAAATCAAACATGGTTTGTGCTAGCTTCTTGAAACTTGACACAATACAGTAGTTTTAGGTTCTATCTCTACGGTTTGTTTCGTCTTGATGTAGCCTTAAGCAGAGACTGGAGAATAACTCATTCAATGAAAGGCATTGTTAGGCTGCCAAAAAACTACAGTCTCCTGAAATCACAACATATATTTTTTCTTCCGACCTTCATGATACTTTCAAGTAATGAGCAGTACACCAATCAAACTTGGATGCTCTAGTTTCGTTCTCCTAGGTTGAAGCATTCGTTTGCAGGAACAGTTTGAATTTTTACGTTTCACTCTGTTTTCTCCTATATTGACACATGCTGTTAGAACTCTAAATCAAACACGGTTTGTGCTAGCTTCTTGAAACTTGACACAATAAAGTAGTTCTACGTTCTATACCTAATTTTTCTTTCCTCTTTATGTAGCCTTAAACAGAGACTGGCGAATAACACTTTCAATGAAAGGCGTTGTTAAGCTTCCAAAAACTACCATCTCCTGAAATCTCAACATATATTTTTTCATCCAACCTTCATGATACTTTCAAGTAATGATCAGTACACCAATCAAACTTGGATGCCCAAGTTTCGTTCGCCTAGTTTGAAGCATTCGTTTGCAGAAAGAGTTTGAATTTTTACGTTTCACTCTGTTTTCTCCTATATTGACAGATGCAGTTCGAACTCTAAATCAAACACGGTTTGTGCTAGATTCTTGAAACTTGACACAATACAGTAGTTCTACCTTCTATCTCTAAGGTTTGTTTCCTCTTGATGTAGCCTTAAGCAGAGACTGGAGAATAACTCATTCAATGAAAGGCGTTGTTAGGCTGCCAAAAACTACAGTCTCCTGAAATCACAACATATATTTTTTCTTCCGACCTTCATGATACTTTCAAGTAATGAGCAGTACACCAATCAAACTTGGATGCTCTAGTTTCGTTCTCCTAGGTTGAAGCATTCGTTTGCAGGAACAGTTTGAATTTTTACGTTTCACTCTGTTTTCTCCTATATTGACACATGCTGTTAGAACTCTAAATCAAACACGGTTTGTGCTAGCTTCTTGAAACTTGACACAATAAAGTAGTTCTACGTTCTATACCTAATTTTTCTTTCCTCTTTATGTAGCCTTAAACAGAGACTGGCGAATAACACTTTCAATGAAAGGCGTTGTTAAGCTTCCAAAAACTACCATCTCCTGAAATCTCAACATATATTTTTTCATCCGAACTTCATGATACTTTCAAGTAATGATCAGTACACCAATCAAACTTGGATGCCCAAGTTTCGTTCGCCTAGTTTGAAGCATTCGTTTGCAGAAAGAGTTTGAATTTTTACGTTTCACTCTGTTTTCTCCTATATTGACAGATGCAGTTCGAACTCTAAATCAAACACGGTTTGTGCTAGCTTCTTGAAACTTGACACAATACAGTAGTTCTACCTTCTATCTCTAAGGTTTGTTTCCTCTTGATGTAGCCTTAAGCAGAGACTGGAGAATAACTCATTCAATGAAAGGCGTTGTTAGGCTGCCCAAAAATTACAGTCTCCTGAAATCACCACATATATTTTTTCTTCCGACCTTCATGATACTTTCAAGTAATGAGCAGTACACCAATCAAACTTGGATGCCCAATTTCGTTCTCCTAGGTTGAAGCATTCGTTTGCAGTAACAGTATGAATTTTTAGGTTTCACTCTGTTTTCTCCTATATTGACAGATGCAGTTCGAACTCTAAATCAAACACAGTTTGTGCTAGCTTCTTGAAACTTGACACAAGACAGTAGTTCTACGTTCTATCTCTAAGTTTTGTTTCCTCTTGATGTAGCCTAATGCAGGGACTGCGAATAACACTTATATGGAAAGGGGTTGCCAAACTTCCAAACACTAGAGTCTCCTGAAATCTCAACATATATTTTATCATCCAATCCTCATGATACATTCACGTAATGATAAAGTACACCAATCCCACTTGGATGCCCAAGTTTAGTTCTCCTAGATTGAAGCATTCGTTTCCAGGAACAGTTTGAATTTTTAGGTTTCACACTGTTTTCTCCTATATTGACAGATGCAGTTCGAACTCTAAATCAACACGGTTTGTGCTAGCTTCTGGAAACTTGACACAATACAGTAGTTCTACGTTCTATCTCTAAGGTTTGTTTCCTCTTGATGTAGCCTTAAGCAAAGACTGGCGAATAACTCATTCAATGAAATGCGTTGTTAGGTTGCCAAAAAACTACAGTCTCCTGTAACCTCAACATATATTTTTTCTTCTGACCTTCATGATACTTTCAAGTAATGAGCAGTACACCAATCAAACTTGGATGCCCTAGTTTCGTTCTTCTAGGTTGAAGCATTCGTTTGCAGTAACAGTTTGAATTTTTAGGTTTCACTTTGTTTTCTCCTATATTGACAGATGCAGTTCGAACTCTTAATCAACACGGTTTGTGCTAGCTTCTTGAAACTTGACACAATACAGTAGTTCTACGTTCTATCTCTAAGGTTTGTTTCCTCTTGATGTATCCTTAAGCACAGACTGGAGAATAACTCATTCAATGAAAGGCGTTGTTAGGCTGCCAAAAAACTACAGTCTCCTGAAATCACAACATATATTTTTTTCTTCCGACCTTCATGACACTTTAAAGTAATGAGCAGTACACCACTCAAACTTGGATGCCAAGTTTCATTCTCCTCGATTGAAGCATTCGTTTGCAGTAACAGTTGAATTTTTAGGTTTCACTCTGTTTTCTCCTATATTGACAGATGCAGTTCGAACTCTAAATCAAACACGGTTTGTGCTAGCTTCTTGAAACTTGACACAATACAGTAGTTCTACCTTCTATCTCTAAGGTTTGTTTCCTCTTGATGTAGCCTTAAGCAGAGACTGGAGAATAACTCATTCAATGAAAGGCGTTGTTAGGCTGCCCAAAAATTACAGTCTCCTGAAATCACCACATATATTTTTTCTTCCGACATTCATGATACTTTCAAGTAATGAGCAGTACACCAATCAAACTTGGATGCCCAATTTCGTTCTCCTAGGTTGAAGCATTCGTTTGCAGTAACAGTATGAATTTTTAGGTTTCACTCTGTTTTCTCCTATATTGACAGATGCAGTTCAAACTCTAAATCAAACACAGTTTGTGCTAGCTTCTTGAAACTTGACACAAGACAGTAGTTCTACGTTCCATCTCTAAGTTTTGTTTCCTCTTGATGTAGCCTAATGCAGGGACTGCGAATAACACTTATATGGAAAGGGGTTGCCAAACTTCCAAACACTAGAGTCTCCTGAAATCTCAACATATATTTTATCATCCAATCCTCATGATACATTCACGTAATGATAAGTACACCAATCCCACTTGGATGCCCAAGTTTAGTTCTCCTAGATTGAAGCATTCGTTTCCAGGAACAGTTTGAATTTTTAGGTTTCACACTGTTTTCTCCTATATTGACAGATGCAGTTCGAACTCTAAATCAACACGGTTTGTGCTAGCTTCTTGAAACTTGACACAATACAGTAGTTCTACCTTCTATCTCTAAGGTTTGTTTCCTCTTGATGTAGCCTTAAGCAAAGACTGGCGAATAACTCATTCAATGAAAGGCGTTGTTAGGTTGCCAAAAAACTACAGTCTCCTGTAATCTCAACATATATTTTTTCTTCCGACCTTCATGATACTTTCAAGTAATGAGCAGTACACCAATCAAACTTGGATGCCCAAGTTTTGTTCTCCTAGGTTGAAGCATTCGTTTGCAGTAACAGTTTGAATTTTTTAGGTTTCACTTTGTTTTCTCCTATATTGACAGATGCAGTTCGAACTCTAAATCAAATACGGTTTGTGCTAGCTTCTTGAAACTTGAAACAATACAGTAGTTCTACGTTCTATCTCTAAGGTTTGTTTCCTCTTGATGTAGCCTTAAGCAGAGACTGGAGAATAACTCATTCAAAGAAAGGCGTTGTTAGGCTGCCAAAAAACTACAGTCTCCTGAAATCACAACATATATTTTTTCTTCCGACCTTCATGACACTTTCAAGTAATGAGCAGTACACCACTCAAACTTGGATGCCCAAGTTTCGTTCTCCTCGGTTGAAGCATTCGTTTGCAGTAACAGTTTGAATTTTTAGGTTTCACTCTGTTTTCTCCTATATTGACAGATACAGTTCGAACTCTAAATCAAACACAGTTTGTGCTAGCTTCTTGAAACTTGACACAATACAGTAGTTCTACGTTCTATCTCTAGGTTTTGTTTCCTCTTGATGTAGCCTAATGCAGGGACTGCGAATAACACTTATATGGAAAGGGGTTGCCAAACTTTCAAACACTAGAGTCTCCTGAAATCTCAACATATATTTTTTCATCCAATCTTCATGATACATTCACGTAATGATCAGTACAACAATCCCACTTGCATGCCCAAGTTTAGTTCTCCTAGATTGAAGCATTCGTTTCCAGTAACAGTTTGAATTTTTAGGTTTCGCTCTGTTTTCTCCTATATTGACAGATGCAGTAGGAACTCTAAATCAACACGGTTTGTGCTAGCTTCTTGAAACTTGACACAATACAGTAGTTCTACGTTCTATCTCTAAAGTTTGTTTCCTCTTGATGCAGCCTTAAGCAGAGACTGGAGAATAACTCATTCAATGAAAGGCGTTGTTCGGCTGCCAAAAAACTACATTCTCCTGAAATCACAACATATATTTTTTCTTCCGACCTTCATGATACTTTCAAGTAATGAGCAGTACACCAATCAAACTTGGATGCCCAAGTTTCGTTCTCCTAAGTTGAAGCATTCGTTTGCAAGAACAGTTTGAATTTTTACGTTTCACTCTGTTTTCTCCTATATTGACACATGCAGTTAGAACTCTAAATCAAACACGGTTTGTGCTAGCTTCTTGAAACTTGACACAATAAAGTAGTTCTACGTTCTATACCTAATTTTTGTTTCCTCTTTATGTAGCCTTAAACAGAGACTGGCGAATAACACTTTCAATGAAAGGCGTTGTTAAGCTTCCAAAAACTACCATCTCCTGAAATCTCAACATATATTTTTTCATCCGACCTTCATGATACTTTCAAGTAATAAGCAGTACACCAATCAAACTTGGATGCCCAAGTTTCGTTCTCCTAGGTTGAAGCGTTTGTTTGCAGAAAGAGTTTGAATTTTTACGTTTCACTCTGTTTTCTCCTATATTGACAGATGCAGTTCGAACTCTAAATCAAACATGGTTTGTGCTAGCTTCTTGAAACTTGACACAATTCAGTAGTTCTACCTTCTATCTTTAAGGTTTGTTTCCTCTTGATGTAGCCTTAAGCAGAGACTGGAGAATAACTCATTCAATGAAAGGCGTTGTTAGGCTGCCAAAAAACAACAGTCTCCTGAAATCACCACATATATTTTTTCTTCCGACCTTCATGATACTTTCAAGTAATGAGCAGTACACCAATCAAACTTGGATGCCCAATTTCGTTCTCCTAGGTTGAAGCATTCGTTTGCAGTAACAGTTTGAATTTTTAGGTTTCACTCTGTTTTCTCCTATATTGACAGATGCAGTTCGAACTCTAAATCAAACACTGTTTGTGCTAGTTTTCTTGAAACTTGACACAATACAGTAGTTCTACGTTCTATCTCTAAGTTTTGTTTCCTCTTGATGTAGCCTAATGCAGGGACTGCGAATAACACTTATATGGAAAGGGGTTGCCAAAATTCCAAACACTAGAGTCTCCTGAAATCTCAACATATATTTTTTCATCCAATCTTCATGATACATTCACGTAATGATAAGTACACCAATCCCACTTGGATGCCCAAGTTTAGTTCTCCTAGATTGAAGCATTCGTTTCCAGGAACAGTTTGAATTTTTAGGTTTCACACTGTTTTCTCCTATATTGACAGATGCAGTTCGAACTCTAAATCAACACGGTTTGTGCTAGCTTCTTGAAACTTGACACAATACAGCAGTTCTACGTTCTATCTCTAAGGTTTGTTTCCACTTGATGTAGCCTTAAGCAAAGACTGGCGAATAACTCATTCAATGAAAGGCCTTGTTAGGTTGCCAAAAAACTACAGTCTCCTGTAATCTCAACATATATTTTCTCTTCCGACCTTCATGATACTTTCAAGTACTGAGCAGTACACCAATCAAACTTATAAGCCCTAGTTTCGTTCTTCTAGGTTGAAGCATTCGTTTGCAGTAACAGTTTGAATTTTTAGGTTTCACTCTGTTTTCTCCTATATTGACAGATGCAGTTCGAACTCTAAATCAACACGGTTTGTGCTAGCTTCTTGAAACTTGACACAATACAGTAGTTCTACTTTCTCTCTCTAAGGATTGTTTCCTCTTGATGTAGTCTTAAGCAAAGACTGGTGAATAACTCATTCAATGAAAGGCGTTGTTAGGTTGGCAAAAACTACAGTCTCCTGTAATCTCAACATATATTTTTTCTTCCGACCTTCATGATACTTTCAAGTAATGAGCAGTACACCAATCAAACTTGGATGCCCTAGTTTCGTTCTTCTAGGTTGAAGCATTCGTTTGCAGTAACAGTTTGAATTTTTAGGTTTCACTCTGTTTTCTCCTATATTGACAGATGCAGTTCGAACTCTAAATCAACACGGTTTGTGCTAGCTTCTTGAAACTTGACACAATACAGTAGTTCTACTTTCTCTCTCTAAGGATTGTTTCCTCTTGATGTAGTCTTAAGCAAAGACTGGTGAATAACTCATTCAATGAAAGGCGTTGTTAGGTTGGCAAAAACTACAGTCTCCTGTAATCTCAACATATATTTTTTCTTCCGACCTTCATGATACTTTCAAGTAATGAGCAGTACACCAATCAAATTTGGATGCCCAAGTTTTGTTCTCCTAGGTTGAAGCATTCGTTTGCAGTAACAGTTTGAATTTTTAGGTTTCACTCTGTTTTCTCCTATATTGACAGACGTAGTTCGAACTCTAAATCAAACACAGTTTGTGCTAGCTTCTTGAAACTTGACACAATACAGTAGTTCTACGTTCTATCTTTAGGTTTTGTTTCCTCTTGATGTAGCCTAATGCAGGGACTGCGAATAACACTTATATGGAAAGGGGTTGCCAAACTTCCAAACACTAGATTCTCCTGAAATCTCAACATATATTTTTTCATCCAATCTTCATGATACACTCACTTAATGATCAGTACACCAATCCCACTTGGATGCCCAAGTTTAGTTCTCCTAGATTGAAGCATTCGTTTCCAGGAACAGTTTGAAATTTTATGTTTCGGTCTGTTTTCTACTATATTGAAAGATGCAGTACGAACTCTAAATCAACACGGTTTTTGCTAGCTTCTTAAAACTTGACACAATACAGTAGTTCTACGTTCTATCTCTAAGGTTTGTTTCCTCTTGATGTAGCCTTAAGCAGAGACTGGAGAATAACTCATTCAATGAAAGGCGTTGTTAGGCTGCCAAAAAACTACAGTCTCCTGAAATCACAACATATATTTTTTCTTCCGACCTTCATGATACTTTCATGTAATGAGCAGTACACCAATCAAACTTGGATGCCCTAGTTTCGTTCTCCTAGGTTGAAGCATTCGTTTGCACGAACAGTTTGAATATTTACGTTTCACTCTGTTTTCTCCTATATTGACACATGCAGTTAGAACTCTAAATCAAACACGGTTTGTGCTAGCTTCTTGAAACTTGACACAATAAAGTAGTTCTACGTTCTATACCTAAGGTTTGTTTCCTCTTGATGTAGCCTTAAGCAGAGACTGGCGAATAACACTTTCAATGAAAGGCATTGTTCAGCTTCCAAAAAACTACAATCTCCTGAAATCTCAACATGTATTTTTTCATCCGACCTTCATGATACTTTCAAGTAATAAGCAGTACACCAATCAAACTTGGATGCCCAAGTTTCGTTCTTCTAGGTTGAAGCATTCGTTTGCAGAAAGAGTTTGAATTTTTACGATTCACTCTGTTTTCTCCTATATTGACAGATGCAGTTCGAACTCTAAATCAACACGGTTTGTGCTAGCTTCTGGAAACTTGACACAATACAGTAGTTCTACGTTCTATCTCTAAGGTTTGTTTCCTCTTGATGTAGCCTTAAGCAAAGATTGGCGAATAACTCATTCAATGAAATGCGTTGTTAGGTTGCCAAAAAACTACAGTCTCCTGTAACCTCAACATATATTTTCTCTTCTGACCTTCATGATACTTTAAAGTAATGAGCAGTACACCAATCAAACTTGGATGCCCTAGTTTCGTTCTTCTAGGTTGAAGCATTCGTTTGCAGTAACAGTTTGAATTTTTAGGTTTCACTCTGTTTTCTCCTATATTGACAGATGCAGTTCGAACTCTAAATCAACACGGTTTGTGCTAGCTTCTTGAAACTTGACACAATACAGTAGTTCTACGTTCTATCTCTAAGGTTTGTTTCCTCTTGATGTATCCTTAAGCACAGACTGGAGAATAACTCATTCAATGAAAGGCGTTGTTAGGCTGCCAAAAAACTACAGTCTCCTGAAATCACAACATATATTTTTTTTCCGACCTTCATGACACTTTCAAGTAATGAGCAGTACACCACTCAAACTTGGATGCCCAAGTTTCGTTCTCCTCGGTTGAAGCATTCGTTTGCAGTAACAGTTTGAATTTTTAGGTTTCACTCTGTTTTCTCCTATATTGACAGATGCAGTTCGAACTCTAAATCAAACACAGTTTGTGCTAGCTTCTTGAAACTTGACACAATACAGTAGTTCTACGTTCTATCTCTAGGTTTTGTTTCCTCTTGATGTAGCCTAATGCAGGGACTGCGAATAACACTTATATGGAAAGGGGTTGCCAAACTTTCAAACACTAGAGTCTCCTGAAATCTCAGCATATATTTTTTCATCCAATCTTCATGATACATTCACGTAATGATCAGTACAACAATCCCACTTGCATGCCCAAGTTTAGTTCTCCTAGATTGAAGCATTCGTTTCCAGTAACAGTTTGAATTTTTAGGTTTCGCTCTGTTTTCTCCTATATTGACAGATGCAGTAGGAACTCTAAATCAACACGGTTTGTGCTAGCTTCTTGAAACTTGACACAATACAGTAGTTCTACGTTCTATCTCTAAAGTTTGTTTCCTCTTGATGCAGCCTTAAGCAGAGACTGGAGAATAACTCATTCAATGAAAGGCGTTGTTCGGCTGCCAAAAAACTACATTCTCCTGAAATCACAACATATATTTTTTCTTCCGACCTTCATGATACTTTCAAGTAATGAGCAGTACACCAATCAAACTTGGATGCCCAAGTTTCGTTCTCCTAAGTTGAAGCATTCGTTTGCAAGAACAGTTTGAATTTTTACGTTTCACTCTGTTTTCTCCTATATTGACACATGCAGTTAGAACTCTAAATCAAACACGGTTTGTGCTAGCTTCTTGAAACTTGACACAATAAAGTAGTTCTACGTTCTATACCTAATTTTTGTTTCCTCTTTATGTAGCCTTAAACAGAGACTGGCGAATAACACTTTCAATGAAAGGCGTTGTTAAGCTTCCAAAAACTACCATCTCCTGAAATCTCAACATATATTTTTTCATCCGACCTTCATGATACTTTCAAGTAATAAGCAGTACACCAATCAAACTTGGATGCCCAAGTTTCGTTCTCCTAGGTTGAAGCGTTTGTTTGCAGAAAGAGTTTGAATTTTTACGTTTCACTCTGTTTTCTCCTATATTGACAGATGCAGTTCGAACTCTAAATCAAACACGGTTTGTGCTAGCTTCTTGAAACTTGACACAATTCAGTAGTTCTACCTTCTATCTCTAAGGTTTGTTTCCTCTTGATGTAGCCTTAAGCAGAGACTGGAGAATAACTCATTCAATGAAAGGCGTTGTTAGGCTGCCAAAAAACAACAGTCTCCTGAAATCACCACATATATTTTTTCTTCCGACCTTCATGATACTTTCAAGTAATGAGCAGTACACCAATCAAACTTGGATGCCCAATTTCGTTCTCCTAGGTTGAAGCATTCGTTTGCAGTAACAGTTTGAATTTTTAGGTTTCACTCTGTTTTCTCCTATATTGACAGATGCAGTTCGAACTCTAAATCAAACACTGTTTGTGCTAGTTTCTTGAAACTTGACACAATACAGTAGTTCTACGTTCTATCTCTAAGTTTTGTTTCCTCTTGATGTAGCCTAATGCAGGGACTGCGAATAACACTTATATGGAAAGGGGTTGCCAAAATTCCAAACACTAGAGTCTCCTGAAATCTCAACATATATTTTTTCATCCAATCTTCATGATACATTCACGTAATGATAAGTACACCAATCCCACTTGGATGCCCAAGTTTAGTTCTCCTAGATTGAAGCATTCGTTTCCAGGAACAGTTTGAATTTTTAAGTTTCACACTGTTTTCTCCTATATTGACAGATGCAGTTCGAACTCTAAATCAACACGGTTTGTGCTAGATTCTTGAAACTTGACACAATACAGCAGTTCTACGTTCTATCTCTAAGGTTTGTTTCCACTTGATGTAGCCTTAAGCAAAGACTGGCGAATAACTCATTCAATGAAAGGCCTTGTTAGGTTGCCAAAAAACTACAGTCTCCTGTAATCTCAACATATATTTTCTCTTCCGACCTTCATGATACTTTCAAGTACTGAGCAGTACACCAATCAAACTTATAAGCCCTAGTTTCGTTCTTCTAGGTTGAAGCATTCGTTTGCAGTAACAGTTTGAATTTTTAGGTTTCACTCTGTTTTCTCCTATATTGACAGATGCAGTTCGAACTTCTAAATCAACACGGTTTGTGCTAGCTTCTTGAAACTTGACACAATACAGTAGTTCTACTTTCTCTCTCTAAGGATTGTTTCCTCTTGATGTAGTCTTAAGCAAAGACTGGTGAATAACTCATTCAATGAAAGGCGTTGTTAGGTTGGCAAAAACTACAGTCTCCTGTAATCTCAACATATATTTTTTCTTCCGACCTTCATGATACTTTCAAGTAATGAGCAGTACACCAATCAAACTTGGATGCCCTAGTTTCGTTCTTCTAGGTTGAAGCATTCGTTTGCAGTAACAGTTTGAATTTTTAGGTTTCACTCTGTTTTCTCCTATATTGACAGATGCAGTTCGAACTCTAAATCAACACGGTTTGTGCTAGCTTCTTGAAACTTGACACAATACAGTAGTTCTACTTTCTCTCTCTAAGGATTGTTTCCTCTTGATGTAGTCTTAAGCAAAGACTGGTGAATAACTCATTCAATGAAAGGCGTTGTTAGGTTGGCAAAAACTACAGTCTCCTGTAATCTCAACATATATTTTTTCTTCCGACCTTCATGATACTTTCAAGTAATGAGCAGTACACCAATCAAATTTGGATGCGCAAGTTTTGTTCTCCTAGGTTGAAGCATTCGTTTGCAGTAACAGTTTGAATTTTTAGGTTTCACTCTGTTTTCTCCTATATTGACAGATGTAGTTCGAACTCTAAATCAAACACAGTTTGTGCTAGCTTCTTGAAACTTGACACAATACAGTAGTTCCACGTTCTAACTCTATGGTTTGTTTCGTCTTGATGTAGCCTTAAGCAGAGACTGGAGAATAAATCATTCAATGAAAGGCATTGTTAGGCTGCCAAAAAACTACAGTCTTCTGAAATCACAACATATATTTTTTCTTCAGACCTTCATGATACTTTCAAGTAATGAGCAGTACACCAATCAAACTTGGATGCCCAAGTTTCGTCATCCTAGGTTGAAGCATTCGTTTGCAGTAACAGTTTGAATTTTTAGGTTTCACTTTGTTTTCTCCTATATTGACAGATGCAGTTCGAACTCTAAATCAAACACGGTTTGTGCTAGCTTATTGAAACTTGACACAATACAGTAGTTCTACGTTCTATCTCTAAGGTTTGTTTCGTCTTGATGTAGCCTTAAGCAGAGACTGGAGAATAACTCATTCAATGAAAGGCATTGTTATGCTGCCAAAAACCTACAGTCTCCTGAAATCACAACATATATTTTTTCTTCCGACCTTAATGATACTTTCAAGTAATGAGCAGTACACCAATCAAACTTGGATGCCAAGTTTCGTTCTACTAGGTTGAAGAACTCGTTTGCAGTAACAGTTTGAATTTTTAAGTTTCACTCTGTTTTCTCCTATATTGACAGATGTAGTTCGAACTCTAAATCAAACACAGTTTGTGCTAGCTTCTTGAAACTTGACACAATACAGAAGTTCTACGTTCTATCTCTAAGTTTTGTTTCCTCTTGATGTAGCCTAATGGAGGGACTGCGAATAACACTTATATGGAAAGGGGTTGCCAAACTTCCAAACACTAGAGTCTCCTGAAATCTCAACATATATGTTTTCACCCAATCTTCATGATACATTCACGTAATGATCAGTTCACCAATCCCACTTGGATGACCAAGTTTAGTTCTCCTAGATTGAAGCATTCATTTCCAGGAACAGTTTGAATTTTTAGGTTTCACTCTGTTTTCTCCTATATTGACAGATGCAGTTCGAACTCTAAATCAACACGGTTTGCGCTAGCTTCATGAAACTTGACACAATACAGTAGTTCTACGTTCTATCTCTAAGGTTTGTTTCCTCTTGATGTAGTCTTAAGCAAAGACTGGTGAATAACTCATTCAATGAAATGCGTTGTTAGGTTGGCAAAAACTACAGTCTCCTGTAATCTCAACATATATTTTTCTTCCGACCTTCATGATACTTTCAAGTAATGAGCAGTGCACCAATCAAACTTGGATGCCCAAGTTTTGGTCTTCTAGGTTGAAGCATTCGTTTGCATTAACAGTTTGAATTTTTAGGTTTCACTCAGTTTTCTCCTATATTGACAGATGCAGTTCGAACTCTAAATCAAACACAGTTTGTGCTAGCTTCTTGAAACTTGACACAATACAGTAGTTCTACGTTCTATCTTTAAGTTTTGTTTCCTCTTGATGTAGCCTAATGGAGGGAATGCGAATAACACTTATATGGAAAGGGGTTGCCAAAATTCCAAACACTAGAGTTTCCTGAAATCTCAACATATATGTTTTCATCCAATCTTCATGATACATTCACGTAATGATCAGTACACCAATCCCACTTGGATGCCCAAGTTTAGTTCTCCTAGATTGAAGCATTCGTTTCCAGGAACAGTTTGAATTTTTAGGTTTCACTCTGTTTTCTACTATATTGACAGATGCAGTTCGAACTCTAAATCAACACGGTTTGTGCTAGCTTCTTGAAACTTGACACAATACAGTAGTTCTATGTTCTATCTCTAAGGTTTGTTTCCTCTTGATGTAGCCTAAAGCAAAGACTGGCGAATAACTCATTCAATGAAATGCGTTGTTAGGTTGCCAAAAATCTACAGTCTCCTGTATTCTCAACATATATTTTTTCTTCCGACCTTCATGATACTTTCAATCAAACTTGGATGCCCTAGTTTCGTTCTTCTAGGTTGAAGCATTCGTTTGCAGTAACAGTTTGTATTTTTAGGTTTCACTCTCTTTTCTCCTATATTGACAGATACAGATCGAACTCTAAATCAACACGGTTTGTGCTAGCTTCTTGAAACTTGACACAATACAGTAGTTCTACGATCTATCTCTGAGGTTTGTTTCCTCTTGATGTAGCCTTAAGCAAAGTCTGGCGAATAACTCATTCAATGAAATGCGTTGTTAGGTTGCCAAAAAACTACAGTCTCCTGTAATCACAACATATATTTTTTCTTCCGACCTTCATGATACTTTCAAGTAATGAGCAGTACACCAATCAAACTTGGATGCCCTAGTTTCATTCTTCTAGGTTGAAGCATTCGTTTGTAGTAACAGTTTGAATTTTTAGGTTTCACTCTGTTTTCTCCTATATTGACAGATGCAGTTCGAACTCTAAATCAAACACGGTTTGTGCTAGCTTCTTGAAACTTGACACAATACAGTAGTTCTACGTTCTATCTCTAAGGTTTGTTTCGTCTTGATGTAGCCTTAAGCAGAGACTGGAGATTAACTCATTCAATGAAAGGCATTGTTAGGCTGCCAAAAAACTACAGTCTCCTGAAATCACAACATATATTTTTTCTTCCGACCTTCATGATACTTTCAAGTAATGAGCAGTACACCAATCAAACTTGGATGCCCAAGTTTCGTTCTCCTAGGTTGAAGCATTCCTTTACAGTAACAGTTTGAATTTTTAGGTTCCACTCTATTTTTTTCTATATTGACAGATGCATTTAGAACTCTAAATCAAACACGGTTTCTGCTAGCTTCTTGAAACTTGACACAATACAGTAGTTCTATGTTCTATCTCTAAGGTTTGTTTCGTCTTGATGTAGCCTTAAGCAGAGACTGGAGAATAACTCATTCAATGAAAGGCTTTGTTAGGCTGCCAAAAAACTACAGTCTCCTGAAATCACAACATATATTTTTTCTTCTGACCTTCATGATACTTTCAAGTAATGAGCAGTACACCAATCAAACTTGGATGCCCAGGTTTCGTCATCCTAGGTTGAAGCATTCGTTTGCAGTAACAGTTTGAATTTTTAGGTTTCACTCTGTTTTCTCCTATATTGACAGATGCAGTTCGAACTCTAAATCAAACACAGTTTGTGCTAGCTTCTTGAATCTTGACACAATACAGTAGTTCTACGTTCTATCTCTAAGGTTTGTTTCCTCTTGATGTAGCCTTAAGCAAAGACTGGCGAATAACTCATTCAATGAAATGCGTTGTTAGGTTGCCAAAAAACTACAGTCTCCTGTATTCTCAACATATATTTTTTCTTCCGACGTTCATGATACTTTCAAGTAATGAGCAGTACACCAATCAAACTTGGATGCCCTAGTTTCGTTCTTCTAGGTTGAAGCATTTGTTTGCAGTAACAGTTTGAATTTTTAGGTTTCACTCTCTTTTCTCCTATATTGACAGATGCATTTCAAACTCTAAATCAACACGGTTTGTGCTAGCTTCTTGAAACTTGACACAATACAGTAGTTCTACGATCTATCTCTGAGGTTTGTTTCCTCTTGATGTAGCCTTAAGCAAAGTCTGGCGAATAACTCATTCAATGAAAGGCGTTGTTAAGTTTGCAAAAACTACAGTCTCCTGTAATCTCAACATATATTTTTTCTTCCGACCTTCAGGATACTTTCAAGTAATGAGCAGTACACCAATCAAACTTGGTTGCCCAAGTTTTGTTCTTCTAGGTTGAAGCATTCGTTTGCAGTAACAGTTTGAATTTTTAGGTTCCACTCTATTTTTTTCTATATTGACAGATGCAGTTAGAACTCTAAATCAAACACGGTTTCTGCTAGCTTCTTGAAACTTGACACAATACAGTAGTTCTATGTTCTATCTCTAAGGTTTGTTTCGTCTTGATGTAGCCTTAAGCAGAGACTGGAGAATAACTCATTCAATGAAAGGCGTTGTTAGGCTGCCAAAAAACTATAGTCTCCTGAAATCACAACATATATTTTTTCTTCCGACCTTAATGATACTTTCAAGTTATGAGCAGTACACCAATCAATCTTGGATGCCCAAGTTTCATTCTCCTAGGTTGAAGCATTCGTTTGCAGTAACAGTTTGAATTTTTAGGTTTCACTCTGTTTTCTCCTATATTGTCAGATGCAGTTCGAACTCTAAATCAAACACAGTTTGTGCTAGCTTCTTGAAACTAGACACAATACAGTAGTTCTACGTTCTATCTCTAAGTTTTGTTTCCTCTTGATGTAGCCTAATGCAGGGACTGCGAATAACACTTATATGGAAAGGGGTTGCCAAACTTCCAATCACTAGAGTCTCCTGAAATCTCAACATATATTTTTTCATCCAATCTTCATGATACATTCACGTAATGATCAGTACACCAATCCCACTTGGATGCCCAAGTTTAGTTCTCCTAGATTGATGCATTCGTTTCCAGGAACAGTTTGAATTTTTAGGTTTCACTCTGTTTTCTCCTATATTGACAGATGCAGTTCGAACTCTAAAAAACACGGTTTGTGCTAGCTTCTTGAAACTTGACACAATACAGTAGTTCTACATTCTATCTCTAAGGTTTGTTTCCTCTTGATGTAGCCTTAAGCAAAGAATGGCGAATATCTCCTTCAATGAAATGCGTTGTTAGGTTGCCAAAAAACTACAGTCTCCTGTAATCACAACATATATTTTTTTTTCCGACCTTCATGATACTTTCAAGTAATGAGCAGTCCACCAATCAAACTTGGATGCCCTAGTTTCGTTCTTTAGGTTGAAGCATTCGTTTGCAGTAACAGTTTGAATTTTTAGGTTACACTGTTTTCTCCTATATTGACAGATGCAGTTCGAACTCTAAATCAACACGGTTTGTGCTAGCTTCTTGAAATTTGACACAATACAGTAGTTCTACGTTCTATCTCTAAGGTTTGTTTCCTCTTGATGTAGTCTTAAGCAAAGACTGGTGAATAACACATTCAATGAAAGGCGTTGTTAGGTTGGCAAAAACTACAGTCTCCTGTAATCTCAACATATATCTTTTCTTCCGACCTTCATGATACTTTCAAGTAATGAGCAGTACACCAATCAAACTTGGATGCCCAAGTTTTGTTCTCCTAGGTTGAAGCATTCGTTTGCAGTAACAGTTTGAATTTTTAGGTTTCACTCTGTTTTCTCCTATATTGACAGATGCAGTTCGAACTCTAAATCAAACACGGTTTTTGCTAGCTTCTTGAAACTTTACACAATACAGTAGTTCTACGTTCTATCTCTAAGGTTTGTTTCCTCTTGATGTAGCCTTAAGCAGAGACTGGAGAATAACTCATTCAATGAAAGGCGTTGTTAGGCTGCCAAAAAACTACAGTCTCCTGAAATCACAACATATATTTTTTCTTCCGACCTTCATGATACTTTCAAGTAATAAGCAGTACACCAATCAAACTTGGATGCCCAAGTTTCGTTCTCCTAGGTTGAAGCATTCGTTTGCAGTAACAGTTTGAATTTTTAGGTTCCACTCTATTTTTTTCTATATTGACAGATGCAGTTAGAACTCTAAATCAAACACGGTTTCTGCTAGCTTCTTGAAACTTGACACAATACAGTAGTTCTATGTTCTATCTCTAAGGTTTGTTTCGTCTTGATGTAGCCTTAAGCAGAGACTGGAGAATAACTCATTCAATGAAAGGCTTTGTTAGGCTGCCAAAAAACTACAGTCTCCTGAAATCACAACATATATTTTTTCTTCCGACCTTCATGATACTTTCAAGTAATGAGCAGTACACCAATCAAACTTGGATGCTCAAGTTTCGTCATCCTAGGATGAAGCATTCGTTTGCAGTAACAGTTTGAATTTTTAGGTTTCACTCTGTTTTCTCCTATATTGACAGATGCACTTCGAACTCTAAATCAAACACGGTTTGTGCTAGCTTCTTGAAACTTGACACAATACAGTAGTTCTACGTTCTATCTCTAAGGTTTGTTTCCTCTTGATGTAGCCTTAAGCAGAGACTGGAGAATAACTCATTCAATGAAAGGCGTTGTTAGGCTGCCAAAAAACTATAGTCTCCTGAAATCACAACATATATTTTTTCTTCCGACCTTAATGATACTTTCAAGTTATGAGCAGTACACCAATCAATCTTGGATGCCCAAGTTTCATTCTCCTAGGTTGAAGCATTCGTTTGCAGTAACAGTTTGAATTTTTAGGTTTCACTCTGTTTTCTCCTATATTGACAGATGCAGTTCGAACTCTAAATCAAACACAGTTTGTGCTAGCTTCTTGAAACTAGACACAATACAGTAGTTCTACGTTCTATCTCTAAGTTTTGTTTCCTCTTGATGTAGCCTAATGCAGGGACTGCGAATAACACTTATATGGAAATTGGTTGCCAAACTTCCAATCACTAGAGTCTCCTGAAATCTCAACATATATTTTTTCATCCAATCTTCTTGATACATTCACGTAATGATCAGTACACCAATCCCACTTGGATGCCCAAGTTTAGTTCTCCTAGATTGATGCATTCGTTTCCAGGAACAGTTTGAATTTTTAGGTTTCACTCTGTTTTCTCCTATATTGACAGATGCAGTTCGAACTCTAAAAAACACGGTTTGTGCTAGCTTCTTGAAACTTGACACAATACAGTAGTTCTACATTCTATCTCTAAGGTTTGTTTCCTCTTGATGTAGCCTTAAGCAAAGAATGGCGAATATCTCCTTCAATGAAATGCGTTGTTAGGTTGCCAAAAAACTACAGTCTCCTGTAATCACAACATATATTTTTTCTTCCGACCTTCATGATACTTTCAAGTAATGAGCAGTCCACCAATCAAACTTGGATGCCCTAGTTTCGTTCTTTAGGTTGAAGCATTCGTTTGCAGTAACAGTTTGAATTTTTAGGTTACACTGTTTTCTCCTATATTGACAGATGCAGTTCGAACTCTAAATCAACACGGTTTGTGCTAGCTTCTTGAAATTTGACACAATACAGTAGTTCTACGTTCTATCTCTAAGGTTTGTTTCCTCTTGATGTAGTCTTAAGCAAAGACTGGTGAATAACACATTCAATGAAAGGCGTTGTTAGGTTGGCAAAAACTACAGTCTCCTGTAATCTCAACATATATCTTTTCTTCCGACCTTCATGATACTTTCAAGTAATGAGCAGTACACCAATCAAACTTGGATGCCCAAGTTTTGTTCTCCTAGGTTGAAGCATTCGTTTGCAGTAACAGTTTGAATTTTTAGGTTTCACTCTGTTTTTTCCTATATTGACAGATGCAGTTCGAACTCTAAATCAAACACGGTTTTTGCTAGCTTCTTGAAACTTTACACAATACAGTAGTTCCACGTTCTATCTCTAAGGTTTGTTTCCTCTTGATGTAGCCTTAAGCAGAGACTGGAGAATAACTCATTCAATGAAAGGCGTTGTTAGGCTGCCAAAAAACTACAGTCTCCTGAAATCACAACATATATTTTTTCTTCCGACCTTCATGATACTTTCAAGTAATAAGCAGTACACCAATCAAACTTGGATGCCCAAGTTTCCTTCTCCTATTTTGAAGCATTCGTTTGCAGTAACAGGTTGAATTTTTATTTTTCACTCTGTTTTCTCCTATATTGACAGATTCAGTTCGAACTCTAAATCAAACACGGTTTGTGCTAGCTTCTTGAAACTTGACACAATACAATAGTTCTATGTTCTATCTCTAAGGTTTGTTTCCTCTTGATGTAGCCTTAAGCAGAGACTGGAGAATAACTCATTCAATGAAAGGCGTTGTTAGGCTGCCAAATACTACAGTTTCCTGAAATCACAACATATATTTTTTCTTCCGACCTTCATGATACTTTCAAGTAATGAGCAGTACACCAGTCAAACTTGGATGCCCAAGTTTCGTTCTCCTAGGTTGAAGCATTCGGTTGCAATAACAGTTTGAAATTTTAGGTTTCACTCTGTTTTCTCCTATATTGATAGATGCAGTTCGAACTCTAAATCAAACACAGTTTGTGCTAGCTTCTTGAAACTTGACACAATACAGTAGTTCTACGTTCTATCTCTAAGTTTTGTTTCCTCTTGATGTAGCCTAATGCAGGGACTGCAAATAACACTTATATGGAAAGGGGTTGCCAAACTTCCAAACACTTGAGTCTTCTGAAATCTCAACATATATTTTTTCATCCAACCTTCATGATACATTCACGTAATGATCAGTACACCAATCCCACTTGGATGCCCAAGTTTAGTTCTCGTAGATTGAAGCATTCGTTTCCAGGAACAGTTTGAATTTTTAGGTTTCACTCTGTTTTCTCCTATATTGACAGATGCAGTTCGAACTCTAAATCAACACGGTTTGTGCTAGCTTCTTGAAACTTGACACAATACAGTAGTTCTACGTTCTATCTCTAAGGTTTGTTTCCTCTTGATGTAAACTTAAGGAAAAACTGACGAATAACTCATTCAATGAAATGCGTTGTTAGGTTCCCAAAAAACTACAGTCTCCTGTAATCTCAACATATATTTTTTCTTCCGACCTTCATGATACTTTCAAGTAATGAGCAGTACACCAATCAAACTTGGATGCATTAGTTTCGTTCTTCTAGGTTGAAGCATTCGTTTGCAGTAACAGTTTGAATTTTTAGGTTTCACTCTGTTTTCTCCTATATTGACAGATGCATTTCGAACTCTAAATCAAACACGGTTTGTGCTAGCTTCTTGAAACTTGACACAATACAGTAGTTCTACCTTCTATCTCTAAGGTTTGTTTCCTCTTGATGTAGTCTTAAGCAAAGACTGGTGAATAACTCATTCAATGAAAGGCGTTGTTAGGTTGGCAAAAACTACAGTCTCCTGTAATCTCAACATATATTTTTTCTTCCGACCTTCATGATACTTTCAAGTAATGAGCAGTACACCAATCAAACTTGGATGCCCAAGTTTTGTTCTCCTAGGTTGAAGCATTCGTTTGCAGTAACAGTTTGAATTTTTAGGTTTCACTCTGTTTTCTCCTATATTGACAGATGCAGTTCGAACTCTAAATCAAACACGGTTTGTGCTAGCTTCTTGAAACTTGACACAATACAGTAGTTCTACGTTCTATCTCTAAGGTTTGTTTCGTCTTGATGTAGCCTTAAGCAGAGACTGGAGAATAACTCATTCAATGAAAGGCGTTCTTAGGCTGCCAAAAAACTACAGTCTCCTGTAATCTCAACATATATTTTTTCTTCCGACCTTCATGATACTTTCAAGTAATGAGCAGTACACCAATCAAACTTGGATGCCCTAGTTTCGTTCTTTAGGTTGAAGCATTCGTTTGCAGTAACAGTTTGAATTTTTAGGTTTCACTCTCTTTTCTCCTATATTGACAGATACAGATCGAACTCTAAATCAACACGGTTTGTGCTAGCTTCTTGAAACTTGACACAATACAGTTGTTCTACGATCTATCTCTGAGGTTTGTTTCCTCTTGATGTAGCCTTAAGCAAAGTCTGGCGAATAACTCATTCAATGAAATGCGTTGTTAGGTTGCCAAAAAACTACAGTCTCCTGTAATCTCAACATATATTTTTTCTTCCGACCTTCATGATACTTTCAAGTAATGAGCAGTACACCAATCAAACTTGGATGCCCTAGTTTCATTCTTCTAGGTTGAAGCATTCGTTTGCAGTAACAGTTTGAATTTTTAGGTTTCACTCTGTTTTCTCCTATATTGACAGATGCAGTTCGAACTCTAAATCAAACACGGTTTGTGCTAGCTTCTTGAAACTTGACACAATACAGTAGTTCTACGTTCTATCTCTAAGGTTTGTTTCGTCTTGATGTAGCCTTAAGCAGAGACTGGAGATTAACTCATTCAATGAAAGGCATTGTTAGGCTGCCAAAAAACTACAGTCTCCTGAAATCACAACATATATTTTTTCTTCCGACCTTCATGATACTTTCAAGTAATGAGCAGTAAACAATCAAACTTGGATGCCCAAGTTTCGTTCTCATAGGTTGAAGCATTCCTTTACAGTAACAGTTTGAATTTTTAGGTTCCACTCTGTTTTTTTCTATATTGACAGATGCAGTTAGAACTCTAAATCAAACACGGTTTCTGCTAGCTTCTTGAAACTTGACACAATACAGTAGTTCTATGTTCTATCTCTAAGGTTTGTTTCGTCTTGATGTAGCCTTAAGCAGAGACAGGAGAATAACTCATTCAATGAAAGGATTTGTTAGGCTGCCAAAAATCTACAGTCTCCTGAAATCACAACATATATTTTTTCTTCTGACCTTCATGATACTTTCAAGTAATGAGCAGTACACCAATCAAACTTGGATGCCCAGGTTTCGTCATCCTAGGTTGAAGCATTCGTTTGCAGTAACAGTTTGAATTTTTAGGTTTCACTCCGTTTTCTCCTATATTTACAGATGCAGTTCAAACTCTAAATCAAACACAGTTTGTGCTAGCTTCTTGAAACTTGACACAATAGAGTAGTTCTACGTTCTATCTCTAAGGTTTGTTTCCTCTTGATGTAGTCTTAAGCAAAGACTGGCGAATAACTCATTCAATGAAATGCGTTGTTAGGTTGCCAAAAAACTACAGTCTCCTGTATTCTCAACATATATTTTTTCTTCCGAAGTTCATGATACTTTCAAGTAATGAGCAGTACACCAATCAAACTTGGATGCCCTAGTTTCATTCTTCTAGGTTGAAGCATTCGTTTGCAGTAACAGTTTGAATTTTTAGGTTTCACTCTGTTTTCTCCTATATTGACAGATGCAGTAGGAACTCTAAATCAACACGGTTTGTGCTAGCTTCTTGAAACTTGACACAATACAGTAGTTCTACGATCTATCTCTGAGGTTTGTTTCCTCTTGATGTAGCCTTAAGCAAAGTCTGGCGAATAACTCATTCAATGAAATGCGTTGTTAGGTTGCCAAAAAACTAGAGTCTCCTGTAATCTCAACATATATTTTTTCTTCCGACCTTCATGATACTTTCAAGTAATGAGCAGTACACCAATAAATTTGGATGCCCTACTTTCGTTCTTCTAGGTTGAAGCATTCGTTTGCAGTAACAGTTTGAATTTTTAGGTTTCACTCTCTTTTCTCCTATATTGACAGATGCAGTTCGAACTCTAAATCAACACGGTTTGTGCTAGCATCTTGAAACTTGACACTATAAAGTAGTTCTACGTTCTATCTCTAAGGTTTGTTTTCTCTTGATGTAGTCTTAAGCAAAGACTGGTGAATAACTCATTCAACGAAAGGCGTTGTTAGGTTTGCAAAAACTACAGTCTCCTGTAATCTCAACATATATTTTTTCTTCCGACCTTCATGATACTTTCAAGTAATGAGCAGTACACCAATCAAACTCGGATGCCCAAGTTTTCTTCTTGTAGGTTGAAGCATTCGTTTGCAGTAACAGTTTGAATTTTTAGGTTTCACTCTGTTTTCTCCTATATTGACAGATGCAGTTCGAACTCTAAATCAAAAACGGTTTGTGCTAGCTTCTTGAAACTTGACACAATACAGTAGTTCTATGTTCTATCTCTAAGGTTTGTTTCCTCTTGATGAAGCCTTAAGCAGAGACTGGAGAATAACTCATTCAATGAAAGGCTTTGTTAGGCTGCCAAAAATCTACAGTCTCCTGTAATCACAACATATATTTTTTCTTCTGACCTTCATGATACTTTCAAGTAATGAGCAGTACACCAATCAAACTTGGATGCCCAGGTTTCGTCATCCTAGGTTGAAGCATTCGTTTGCAGTAACAGTTTGAATTTTTAGGTTTCACTCTGTTTTCTCCTATATTGACAGATGCAGTTCGAACTCTAAATCAAACACAGTTTGTGCTAGCTTCTTGAAACTTGACACAATACAGTAGTTCTAGGTTCTATCTCTAAGGTTTGTTTCCTCTTGATGTAGCCTTAAGCAAAGACTGGCGAATAACTCATTCAATGAAATGCGTTGTTAGGTTGCCAAAAAACTGCAGTCTCCTGTATTCTCAACATATATTTTTTCTTCCGACGTTCATGATACTTTCAAGTAATGAGCAGTACACCAATCAAACTTGGATGCCCTAGTTTCGTTCTTCTAAGTTGAAGCATTCGTTTGCAGTAACAGTTTGAATTTTTATTTTTCACTCTCTTTTCTCCTATATTGACAGATGCATTTCGAACTCTAAATCAACACGGTTTGTGCTAGCTTCTTGAAACTTGACACAATACAGTAGTTCTACGATCTATCTCTGAGGTTTGTTTCCTCTTGATGTAGCCTTAAGCAAAGTCTGGCGAATAACTCATTCAATAAAATGCGTTGTTAGGTTGCCAAAAAACTACAGTCTCCTGTATTCTCAACATATATTTTTTCTTCCGACGTTCATGATACTTTCAAGTAATGAGCAGTACACCAATCAAACTTGGATGCCCTAGTTTCGTTCTTCTAGGTTGAAGCATTCGTTTGCAGTAACAGTTTGAATTTTTAGGTTTCACTCTCTTTTCTCCTATATTGACAGATGCAGTTCGAACTCTAAATCAACACGGTTTGTGCTAGCTTCTTGAAACTAGACACAATACAGTAGTTCTACGTTCTATCTCTAATGTTTGTTTTCTCTTGATGTAGTCTTAAGCAAAGACTGGTGAATAACTCATTCAATGAAAGGCGTTGTTAGGTTTGCAAAAACTACAGTCTCCTGTAATCTCAACATATATTTTTTCTTCCGACCTTCATGATACTTTCAAGTAATGAGCAGTACAACAATCAAACTTGGATGCCCAAGTTATGTTCTTCTAGGTTGAAGCATTCGTTTGCAGTAACAGTTTGAATTCTTAGGTTTCACTCTGTTTTCTCCTATATTGACAGATGCAGTTCGAACTCTAAATCAAACACGGTTTGTGCTAGCTTCTTAAAACTTGACACAATACAGTAGTTCTACGTTCTATCTCTAAGGTTTTTTTCGTCTTGATGTAGCCTTAAGCAGAGACTGGAGAATAACTCATTCAATGAAAGGCATTGTTAGGTTGCCATAAAACTACAGTCTCCTGAAATCACAACCATATATTTTTTCTTCCGACCTTCATGATACTTTCAAGTAATGAGTAGTACACCAATCAAACTTGGATGCCCAAGTTTCGTTCTCCTAGGTTGAAGCATTCGTTTGCAGTAACAGTTTGAATTTTTAGTTTCCACTCTATTTTTTTCTATATTGACAGATGCAGTTAAAACTCTAAATCAAACACGGTTTCTGCTAGCTTCTTGAAACTTGACACAATACAGTAGTTCTATGTTCTATCTCTAAGGTTTGTTTCGTCTTGATGTAGCCTTAAGCAGAGACTGGAGAATAACTCATTCAATGAAAGGCTTTGTTAGGCTGCCAAAAAACTACAGTCCCCTGAAATCACAACATATATTTTTTCTTCTGACCTTCATGATACTTTCAAGTAATGAGCAGTACACCATGAAACTTGGATGCCCAAGTTTCGTCATCCTAGGTTGAAGCATTCGTTTGCAGTAACAGTTTGAATTTTTAGGTTTCACTCTGTTTTCTCCTATATTGACAGATGCAGTTCGATCTCTAAATCAAACACAGTTTGTGCTAGCTTCTTGAAACTTGACACAATACAATAGTTCTACGTTCTATCTCTAAGTTTTGTTTCCTCTTGATGTAGCCTAAAGCAGGGACTGCGAATAACACTTATATGGAAAGGGGTTGCCAAACTTCCAAACACTAGAGTCTCCAGAAATCTCAACATATATTTTCTCATCCAATCTTCATGATAAATTCACGTAATGATCAGTACACCATTCCCACTTGCATGCCCAAGTTTAGTTCTCCTAGATTGAAGCATTCGTTTCCAGGAACAGTTTGAATTTTTAGGTATCACTCTGTTTTCTCCTATATTGACAGATGCAGTACGAACTCTAAATCAACACGGTTTGTGCTAGCTTCTTGAAACTTGACACAATACAGTAGTTCTACGTTGTATCTCTAAGGTTTGTTTCCTCTTGATGTAGCCTTAAGCAGAGACTGGAGAATAACTCATTCAATGAAAGGCGTTGTTAGGCTGCCAAAAAACTACAGTCTCCTGAAATCACAACATATGTTTTTTCTTCCGAACTTCATGATACTTTCAAGTAATGAGCAGTACAAAAATCAAACTTGCATGCCCAAGTTTTGTTCTCCTAGGTTGAAGCATTCGTTTGCAGTAACAGTTTGAATTTTTATTTTTCACTCTGTTTTCTCCTATATTGACAGATGCAGTTCGAACTCCAACTCAAACACGGTTTCTGCTAGCTTCTTGAAACATGACACAATACAGTAGTTCTACGTTCTATCTCTAAGGTTTGTTTCGTCTTGATGTAGCCGTAAGCAGAGGCTGGAGAATAACTCATTCAATGAAAGGCGTTGTTAGGCTGCCACAAAAACTACAGTCTCCTGAAATCACAACATATGTTTTTTCTTCCGAACTTCATGATACTTTCAAGTAATGAGCAGTACAAAAATCAAACTTGCATGCCCAAGTTTTGTTCTCCTATGTTGAAGCATTCGTTTGCAGTAACAGTTTGAATTTTTAGGTTTCACTCTGTTTTCTCCTATATTGACAGATGCAGTTAGAACTCTAACTCAAACACGGTTTCTGCTAGCTTCTTGAAACATGACACAATACAGTAGTTCTACGTTCTATCTCTAAGGTTTGTTTCGTCTTGATGTAGCCGTAAGCAGCGGCTGGAGAATAACTCATTCAATGAAAGGCATTGTTAGGATGCCAAAAAACTACAGTCTCCTGAAATCACAACATATATTTTTTCTTCCGAACTTCATGATACTTTCAAGTAATGAGCAGTACACCAATCAAACTTGGATGCCCATGTTTCGTTCTCCTAGGTTGAAGCATTCGTTTACAGTAACAGTTTGAATTTTTAGGTTTCACTCTGTTTTCTCCTATATTGACAGATGCAGATCGAACTCTAAATCAAACACAGTTTGTGCTAGCTTCTTGAAACTTGACACAATACAGTAGTTCTACGTTCTATCTCTATGTTTTGTTTCCTCTTGATGTAGCCTAATGCAGAGACTGTGAATAACACTTATATGGAAAGGGGTTGCCAAACTTCCAAACACTAGAGTCTCCTGAAATCTCAACATATATTTTTTCATCCAATCTTCATGATACATTCACGTAATGATCAGTACAAAAATCCCACCTGGATGCCCAAGTTTAGTTCTCCTAGATTGAAGCATTCGTTTCCAGGAACAGTTTGAATTTTTAGGTATCACTCTGTTTTCTCCTTTATTGACAGATGCAGTTCGAACTCTAAATCAACACGGTTTGTGCTAGCTTCTTGAAACTTGACACAATACAGTAGTTCTACGTTCTATCTCTAAGGTTTGTTTCCTCTTGATGTAGCCTTAAGCAAAGACTGGCGAATAACTCATTCAATGAAATGCGTTGTTATGTTGACAAAAAACTACAGTCTCCTGTAATCTCAACATATATTTTTTCTTCGGACCTTCATGATACTTTCAAGTAATGAGCAGTACACCAATCAAACTTGGATGCCCAAGTTTCGTTCTCCTAGGTTGAAGCATTCGTTTGCAGTAACAGTTTGAATTTTTAGGTTTCACTCTGTTTTCTCCTATATTGACAGATGCAGTTCGAACTCTAAATCAAACACAGTTTGTGCTAGCTTCTTGAAACTTGACACAATACAGTAGCTCTACGTTCTATCTCTAAGTTTTGTTTCTCTTGATGTAGCCTAATGCAGGGACTGCGAATAACACTTATATGGAAAGGGTTGAAAAACTTCCAAACACTAGAGTCTCCTGAAATCTCAACATATATTTTTTCATCCAATCTTCATGATACATTCCCGTAATGATCAGTACACCAATCCCACTTGAATGCCCAAGTTTAGTTCTGCTAGATTGAAGCATTCGTTTCCAGGAACAGTTTGAATTTTTAGGTTTCACTCTGTTTTCTCCTATATTGACAGATGCAGTACGAACTCTAAATCAACACGGTTTGTGCTAGCTTCTTGAAACTTGACACAATACAGTAGTTCTACGTTCTATCTCTAAGGTTTGTTTCCTGTTGATGTAGCCTTAAGCAGAGACTGGAGAATAACTCATTTAATGAAAGGCGTTGTTAGGCTGCCACAAAACTACAGTCTCCTGAAATCACAACACATATTTTTTCTTCCTACCTTCATGATACTTTCAAGTAATGAGCAGTACACCAATCAAACTTGGATGCCCTAGTTTCGTTCTTCTAGGTTGAAGCATTCGTTTGCAGTAACAGTTTGAACTTTTAGGTTTCACTCTGTTTTCTCCTATATTGACAGATGCAGTTCGAACTCTAAATCAACACGGTTTCTGCTAGCTTCTTGAAACTTGACACAATACAGTAGTTCTACGTTCTATCTCTAAGGTTTGTTTCCTCTTGATGTAGCCTTAAGCAGAGACTGGAGAATAACTCATTCAATGAAAGGCATTGTTAGGCTGCCAAAAAACTACAGTCTCCTGAAATCACAACATATATTTTTTCTTCCGACCTTCATGATACTCAATTAATGAGCAGTACACCAATCAAACTTGGATGCCCAAGTTTCGTTCTCCTAGGTTGAAGCATTCCTTTGCAGTAACAGTTTGAATTTTTAGGTTTCACTCTGTTTTCTCCTATATTGACAGATGCAGTTCGAACTCTAAATCAACACGGTTTGTGCTAGCTTCTTGAAACTTGACACAATACATTAGTTCTACGTTCTATCTCTAAGGTTTGTTTCCCCTTGATGTAGTCTTAAGCAAAGACTGGTGAATAACTCATTCAATGAAAGGCGTTGTTAGGTTGTCAAAAAACTACAGTCTCCTGTAATCTCAATATATATTTTTTCTTCCGACCTTCATGATACTTTCAAGTAATGAGCGGTACACCAATCAAACTTGGATGCCCATGTTTCGTTCTCCTAGGTTGAAGCATTCGTTTGCAGTAACAGTTTGAATTTTTAGGTTTCACTCTGTTTTCTCCTATATTGACAGATGCAGTTCGAACTCTAAATCAAACACAGTTTGTGCTAGCTTCTTGAAACTTGACACAATACAGTAGTTATACGTTCTAAGTTTTGTTTCCTCTTGATGTAGCCTAATGCAGGGACTGCGAATAACACTTATATGGAAAGGGTTTGCCAAACTTCCAAACACTGGAGTCTCCTGAAATCTCAACATATATTTTTTCATCCAATCTTCATGATACATTCACTAATGATCAGTACACCAATCCCACTTGGATGCCCAAGTTTAGTTCTCCTAGATTGAAGCATTCGTTTCCAGGAACATTTTGAATTTTTAGGTTTCACTCTGTTTTCTCCTATATTGACAGATGCAGTACGAACTCTAAATCAACACGGTTTGTGCTAGCTTCTTGAAACTTGACACAATACAGTAGTTCTACGTTCTATCTCTAAGGTTGTTTCGTCTTGAAGTAGCCTTAAGCAGAGACTGGAGAATAAGTCATTCAATGAAAGGCGTTGTTAGGCTGCCAAGAAACTACAGTCTCCTGAAATCACAACATATATTTTTTCTTCCGACCTTCATGATACTTTCAAGTAATGAGCAGTACAAAAATCAAACTTGCATGCCCAAGTTTTGTTCTCCTAGGTTGAAGCATTCGTTTGCAGTAACAGTTTGAATTTTTATTTTTCACTCTGTTTTCTCCTATATTGACAGATGCAGTTCGAACTCTAACTCAAACACGGTTTCTGCTAGCTTCTTGAAACATGACACAATACAGTAGTTCTACGTTCTATCTCTAAGGTTTGTTTCGTCTTGATGTAGCCGTAAGCAGAGGCTGGAGAATAACTCATTCAATGAAAGGCGTTGTTAGGCTGCCACAAAACTACAGTCTCCTGAAATCAATACATATGTTTTTTCTTCCGAACTTCATGATACTTTCAAGTAATGAGCAGTACAAAAATCAAACTTGCATGCCCAAGTTTTGTTCTCCTATGTTGAAGCATTCGTTTGCAGTAACAGTTTGAATTTTTAGGTTTCACTCTGTTTTCTCCTATATTGACAGATGCAGTTAGAACTCTAACTCAAACACGGTTTCTGCTAGCTTCTTGAAACATGACACAATACAGTAGTTCTACGTTCTATCTCTAAGGTTTGTTTCGTCTTGATGTAGCCGTAAGCAGCGGCTGGAGAATAACTCATTCAATGAAAGGCATTGTTAGGCTGCCAAAAAACTACAGTCTCCTGAAATCACAACATATATTTTTTCTTCCGAACTTCATGATACTTTCAAGTAATGAGCAGTACACCAATCAAACTTGGATGCCCATGTTTCGTTCTCCTAGGTTGAAGCATTCGTTTACAGTAACAGTTTGAATTTTTAGGTTTCACTCTGTTTTCTCCTATATTGACAGATGCAGATCGAACTCTAAATCAAACACAGTTTGTGCTAGCTTCTTGAAACTTTACACAATACAGTAGTTCTACGTTCTATCTCTAAGTTTTGTTTCCTCTTGATGTAGCCTAATGCAGAGACTGTGAATAACACTTATATGGAAAGGGGTTGCCAAACTTCCAAACACTAGAGTCTCCTGAAATCTCAACATATATTTTTTCATCCAATCTTCATGATACATTCACGTAATGATCAGTACAAAAATCCCACCTGGATGCCCAAGTTTAGTTCTCCTAGATTGAAGCATTCGTTTCCAGGAACAGTTTGAATTTTTAGGTATCACTCTGTTTTCTCCTTTATTGACAGATGCAGTTCGAACTCTAAATCAACACGGTTTGTGCTAGCTTCTTGAAACTTGACACAATACAGTAGTTCTACGTTCTATCTCTAAGGTTTGTTTCCTCTTGATGTAGCCTTAAGCAAAGACTGGCGAATAACTCATTCAATGAAATGCGTTGTTATGTTGACAAAAAACTACAGTCTCCTGTAATCTCAACATATATTTTTTCTTCGGACCTTCATGATACTTTCAAGTAATGAGCAGTACACCAATCAAACTTGGATGCCCAAGTTTCGTTCTCCTAGGTTGAAGCATTCGTTTGCAGTAACAGTTTGAATTTTTAGGTTTCACTCTGTTTTCTCCTATATTGACAGATGCAGTTCGAACTCTAAATCAAACACAGTTTGTGCTAGCTTCTTGAAACTTGACACAATACAGTAGCTCTACGTTCTATCTCTAAGTTTTGTTTCCTCTTGATGTAGCCTAATGCAGGGACTGCGAATAACACTTATATGGAAAGGGTTGAAAAACTTCCAAACACTAGAGTCTCCTGAAATCTCAACATATATTTTTTCATCCAATCTTCATGATACATTCCCGTAATGATCAGTACACCAATCCCACTTGAATGCCCAAGTTTAGTTCTGCTAGATTGAAGCATTCGTTTCCAGGAACAGTTTGAATTTTTAGGTTTCACTCTGTTTCTCCTATATTGACAGATGCAGTACGAACTCTAAATCAACACGGTTTGTGCTAGCTTCTTGAAACTTGACACAATACAGTAGTTCTACGTTCTATCTCTAAGGTTTGTTTCCTGTTGATGTAGCCTTAAGCAGAGACTGGAGAATAACTCATTTAATGAAAGGCGTTGTTAGGCTGCCACAAAACTACAGTCTCCTGAAATCACAACACATATTTTTTCTTCCTACCTTCATGATACTTTCAAGTAATGAGCAGTACACCAATCAAACTTGGATGCCCTAGTTTCGTTCTTCTAGGTTGAAGCATTCGTTTGCAGTAACAGTTTGAACTTTTAGGTTTCACTCTGTTTTCTCCTATATTGACAGATGCAGTTCGAACTCTAAATCAACACGGTTTCTGCTAGCTTCTTGAAACTTGACACAATACAGTAGTTCTACGTTCTATCTCTAAGGTTTGTTTCCTCTTGATGTAGCCTTAAGCAGAGACTGGAGAATAACTCATTCAATGAAAGGCATTGTTAGGCTGCCAAAAAACTACAGTCTCCTGAAATCACAACATATATTTTTTCTTCCGACCTTCATGATACTCAATTAATGAGCAGTACACCAATCAAACTTGGATGCCCAAGTTTCGTTCTCCTAGGTTGAAGCATTCCTTTGCAGTAACAGTTTGAATTTTTAGGTTTCACTCTGGTTTCTCCTATATTGACAGATGCAGTTCGAACTCTAAATCAACACGGTTTGTGCTAGCTTCTTGAAACTTGACACAATACATTAGTTCTACGTTCTATCTCTAATGTTTGTTTCCCCTTGATGTAGTCTTAAGCAAAGACTGGTGAATAACTCATTCAATGAAAGGCGTTGTTAGGTTGTCAAAAAACTACAGTCTCCTGTAATCTCAATATATATTTTTTCTTCCGACCTTCATGATACTTTCAAGTAATGAGCGGTACACCAATCAAACTTGGATGCCCATGTTTCGTTCTCCTAGGTTGAAGCATTCGTTTGCAGTAACAGTTTGAATTTTTAGGTTTCACTCTGTTTTCTCCTATATTGACAGATGCAGTTCGAACTCTAAATCAAACACAGTTTGTGCTAGCTTCTTGAAACTTGACACAATACAGTAGTTATACGTTCTAAGTTTTGTTTCCTCTTGATGTAGCCTAATGCAGGGACTGCGAATAACACTTATATGGAAAGGGTTTGCCAAACTTCCAAACACTGGAGTCTCCTGAAATCTCAACATATATTTTTTCATCCAATCTTCATGATACATTCACTAATGATCAGTACACCAATCCCACTTGGATGCCCAAGTTTAGTTCTCCTAGATTGAAGCATTCGTTTCCAGGAACATTTTGAATTTTTAGGTTTCACTCTGTTTTCTCCTATATTGACAGATGCAGTACGAACTCTAAATCAACACGGTTTGTGCTAGCTTCTTGAAACTTGACACAATACAGTAGTTCTACGTTCTATCTCTAAGGTTGTTTCGTCTTGAAGTAGCCTTAAGCAGGGACTGGAGAATAAGTCATTCAATGAAAGGCGTTGTTAGGCTGCCAAGAAACTACAGTCTCCTGAAATCACAACATATATTTTTTCTTCCGACCTTCATGATACTTTCAAGTAATGAGCAGTACACCAATCAAACTTGGATGCCCTAGTTTCCTTCTTCTAGGTTGAAGCATTCGTTTGCAGTAACAGTTTGAATTTTTAGGTTTCACTCTGTTTTCTCCTATATTGACAGATGCAGTTCGAACTCTAAATCAAACACGGTTTCTGCTAGCTTCTTGAAACTTGACACAATACAGTAGTTCTACGTTCTATCTGTAAGGTTTGTTTCCTCTTGATGTAGCATTAAGCAGAGACTGGAGAATAACTCATTCAATGAAAGGCGTTGTTAGGCTGCCAAAAAACTACAGTCTCCTGTAATCTCAGCATATATTTTTTCTTCCGACCTTCATGATACTTTCAAGTAATGAGCAGTACACCAATCAAACTTGGATTCCCTAGTTTCGTTCTTCTAGTTGAAGCATTCGTTTGCAGTAACAGTTTGAATTTTTAGGTTTCACTCTGTTTTCTCCTATATTGACAGATGCAGTACGAACTCTAAATCAACACGGTTTGTGCTAGCTTCTTGAAACTTGACAAAATACAGTAGTTCTACGTTGTATCTCTAAGGTTTGTTTCCTCTTGATGTAGCCTTAAGCAGAGACAGGAGAATAACTCATTCAATGAAAGGCGTTGTTAGGCTGCCAAAAAAACTACAGTCTCCTGTAATCTCAACATATATTTTTTCTTCCGACCTTCATGACTTTCAAGTAATGAGCAGTACTCCAATCAAACTTGGATGCCCTAGTTTCGTTCTTCTAGGTTGAAGCATTCGTTTGCAGTAACAGTTGAATTTTTAGGTTTCACTTTGTTTTCTCCTATATTGACAGATGAAGTTCGAACTCTAAATCAAGACGGATGTGCTAGCTTCTTGAAACTTGACACAATACAGTAGTTCTACGTTCTATCTCTAAGGTTTGTTTCCTCTTGATGTAGTCTTCAGCAAAGACTGGTGAATAACTCATTCAATGAAAGGCGTTGTTAGGTTGGCAAAAACTACAGTCTCCTGTAATCTCAACATATATTTTTTCTTCCGACACTCATGATAATTTCAAGTAATGAGCAGTACACCAATCAAACTTGGATGCCCAAGTTTTGTTCTCCTAGGTTGAAGCATTCGTTTGCAGTAACAGTTTGAACTTTTAGGTTTCACTCTGTTTTCTCCTATATTGACAGATGCAGTTCGAACTCTAAATCAAAAACGGTTCTGCAAGCTTCTTGAGACTTGACACAATACAGTAGTTCTACGTTCTATCTCTAATGTTTGTTTCGTCTTGATGTAGCCTTAAGTAGAGACTGGAGAATAACTCATTCAATGATAGGCATTGTTAGGCTGCAAAAACTACAGTCTCCTGAAAACACAACATATATTTTTTCTTCCGACCTTCATGATACTTCAAGTAATGAGCAGTACACCAATCAAACTTGGATGCCCAAGTTTCGTTCTCCTAGGTTGAAGCATTCGTTTGCAGTAACAGTTTGAATTTTAGGTTTCACTCTGTTTTCTCCTATATTGACAGATGCAGTTCGAACTCTAAATCAAACACGGTTTGTGCTAGCTTCTTGAAACTTGACACAATACAGTAGTTCTACGTTCTATCTCTAAGTTTTGTTTCCTCTTGATGTAGCCTAATGCAGGGACTGCGAATAACACTTATATGGAAAGGGGTTGCCAAACTTCCAAACACTAGATTCTCCTGAAATCTCAACATATATTTTTTCATCCAATATTCATGATACATTCACGTAATGATCAGTACACCAATCCCCAGTTGGATGCCCCCAGTTTAGTTCTCCTAGATTGAAGCATTCCTTTCATGGAACAGTTTGAATTTTTAGGTTTCACTCTGTTTTCTCCTATATTGACAGATGCAGTACGAACTCTAAATCAACACGGTTTGTGCTAGCTTCTTCAAACTTGACACAATACAGTAGTTCTACGTTGTATCTCTAAGGTTTGTTTCCTCTTGGATGTAGCCTTAAGCAGAGACTCTGGAGAATAACTCATTCAATGAAAGGCGTTGTTAGGCTGCCAAAAAACTACAGTCTTCTGAAATCTCTACATATATTTTTTCTTCCGACCTTCATGATACTTTCAAGTAATGAGCAGTACACAAATCAAACTTGGATGCCCTAGTTTCCTTCTTCTAGGTTGAAGCATTCGTTTGCAGTAACACTTTGAATTTTTAGGTTTCACTCTGTTTTCTCCTATATTGACAGATGCAGTACGAACTCTAAATCAACACGGTTTGTGCTAGCTTCTTGAAACTTGACACAATACAGTAGTTCTACGTTCTATCTCTAAGGTTTGTTTCCTGTTGATGTAGCCTTAAGCAGAGACTGGAGAATAACTCATTTAATGAAAGGCGTTGTTAGGCTGCCACAAAACTACAGTCTCCTGAAATCACAACACATATTTTTTCTTCCTACCTTCATGATACTTTCAAGTAATGAGCAGTACACCAATCAAACTTGGATGCCCTAGTTTCGTTCTTCTAGGTTGAAGCATTCGTTTGCAGTAACAGTTTGAACTTTTAGGTTTCACTCTGTTTTCTCCTATATTGACAGATGCAGTTCGAACTCTAAATCAACACGGTTTCTGCTAGCTTCTTGAAACTTGACACAATACAGTAGTTCTACGTTCTATCTCTAAGGTTTGTTTCCTCTTGATGTAGCCTTAAGCAGAGACTGGAGAATAACTCATTCAATGAAAGGCATTGTTAGGCTGCCAAAAAACTACAGTCTCCTGAAATCACAACATATATTTTTTCTTCCGACCTTCATGATACTCAATTAATGAGCAGTACACCAATCAAACTTGGATGCCCAAGTTTCGTTCTCCTAGGTTGAAGCATTCCTTTGCAGTAACAGTTTGAATTTTTAGGTTTCACTCTGTTTTCTCCTATATTGACAGATGCAGTTCGAACTCTAAATCAACACGGTTTGTGCTAGCTTCTTGAAACTTGACACAATACATTAGTTCTACGTTCTATCTCTAAGGTTTGTTTCCCCTTGATGTAGTCTTAAGCAAAGACTGGTGAATAACTCATTCAATGAAAGGCGTTGTTAGGTTGTCAAAAAACTACAGTCTCCTGTAATCTCAATATATATTTTTTCTTCCGACCTTCATGATACTTTCAAGTAATGAGCGGTACACCAATCAAACTTGGATGCCCATGTTTCGTTCTCCTAGGTTGAAGCATTCGTTTGCAGTAACAGTTTGAATTTTTAGGTTTCACTCTGTTTTCTCCTATATTGACAGATGCAGTTCGAACTCTAAATCAAACACAGTTTGTGCTAGCTTCTTGAAACTTGACACAATACAGTAGTTATACGTTCTAAGTTTTGTTTCCTCTTGATGTAGCCTAATGCAGGGACTGCGAATAACACTTATATGGAAAGGGTTTGCCAAACTTCCAAACACTGGAGTCTCCTGAAATCTCAACATATATTTTTTCATCCAATCTTCATGATACATTCACTAATGATCAGTACACCAATCCCACTTGGATGCCCAAGTTTAGTTCTCCTAGATTGAAGCATTCGTTTCCAGGAACATTTTGAATTTTTAGGTTTCACTCTGTTTTCTCCTATATTGACAGATGCAGTACGAACTCTAAATCAACACGGTTTGTGCTAGCTTCTTGAAACTTGACACAATACAGTAGTTCTACGTTCTATCTCTAAGGTTGTTTCGTCTTGAAGTAGCCTTAAGCAGAGACTGGAGAATAAGTCATTCAATGAAAGGCGTTGTTAGGCTGCCAAGAAACTACAGTCTCCTGAAATCACAACATATATTTTTCTTCCGACCTTCATGATACTTTCAAGTAATGAGCAGTACAAAAATCAAACTTGCATGCCCAAGTTTTGTTCTCCTAGGTTGAAGCATTCGTTTGCAGTAACAGTTTGAATTTTTATTTTTCACTCTGTTTTCTCCTATATTGACAGATGCAGTTCGAACTCTAACTCAAACACGGTTTCTGCTAGCTTCTTGAAACATGACACAATACAGTAGTTCTACGTTCTATCTCTAAGGCTTGTTTCGTCTTGATGTAGCCGTAAGCAGAGGCTGGAGAATAACTCATTCAATGAAAGGCGTTGTTAGGCTGCCACAAAACTACAGTCTCCTGAAATCACAACATATGTTTTTTCTTCCGAACTTCATGATACTTTCAAGTAATGAGCAGTACAAAAATCAAACTTGCATGCCCAAGTTTTGTTCTCCTATGTTGAAGCATTCGTTTGCAGTAACAGTTTGAATTTTTAGGTTTCACTCTGTTTTCTCCTATATTGACAGATGCAGTTAGAACTCTAACTCAAACACGGTTTCTGCTAGCTTCTTGAAACATGACACAATACAGTAGTTCTACGTTCTATCTCTAAGGTTTGTTTCGTCTTGATGTAGCCGTAAGCAGCGGCTGGAGAATAACTCATTCAATTAAAGGCATTGTTAGGCTGCCAAAAAACTACAGTCTCCTGAAATCACAACATATATTTTTTCTTCCGAACTTCATGATACTTTCAAGTAATGAGCAGTACACCAATCAAACTTGGATGCCCATGTTTCGTTCTCCTAGGTTGAAGCATTCGTTTACAGTAACAGTTTGAATTTTTAGGTTTCACTCTGTTTTCTCCTATATTGACAGATGCAGATCGAACTCTAAATCAAACACAGTTTGTGCTAGCTTCTTGAAACTTGACACAATACAGTAGTTCTACGTTCTATCTCTAAGTTTTGTTTCCTCTTGATGTAGCCTAATGCAGAGACTGTGAATAACACTTATATGGAAAGGGTTGCCAAACTTCCAAACACTAGAGTCTCCTGAAATCTCAACATATATTTTTTCATCCAATCTTCATGATACATTCACGTAATGATCAGTACAAAAATCCCACCTGGATGCCCAAGTTTAGTTCTCCTAGTTTGAAGCATTCGTTTCCAGGAACAGTTTGAATTTTTAGGTATCACTCTGTTTTCTCCTTTATTGACAGATGCAGTTCGAACTCTAAATCAACACGGTTTGTGCTAGCTTCTTGAAACTTGACACAATACAGTAGTTCTACGTTCTATCTCTAAGGTTTGTTTCCTCTTGATGTAGCCTTAAGCAAAGACTGGCGAATAACTCATTCAATGAAATGCGTTGTTATGTTGACAAAAAACTACAGTCTCCTGTAATCTCAACATATATTTTTTCTTCGGACCTTCATGATACTTTCAAGTAATGAGCAGTACACCAATCAAACTTGGATGCCCAAGTTTCGTTCTCCTAGGTTGAAGCATTCGTTTGCAGTAACAGTTTGAATTTTTAGGTTTCACTCTGTTTTCTCCTATATTGACAGATGCAGTTCGAACTCTAAATCAAACACAGTTTGTGCTAGCTTCTTGAAACTTGACACAATACAGTAGCTCTACGTTCTATCTCTAAGTTTTGTTTCCTCTTGATGTTGCCTAATGCAGGGACTGCGAATAACACTTATATGGAAAGGGTTGAAAACTTCCAAACACTAGAGTCTCCTGAAATCTCAACATATATTTTTTCATCCAATCTTCATGATACATTCCCGTAATGATCAGTACACCAATCCCACTTGAATGCCCAAGTTTAGTTCTGCTAGATTGAAGCATTCGTTTCCAGGAACAGTTTGAATTTTTAGGTTTCACTCTGTTTTCTCCTATATTGACAGATGCAGTACGAACTCTAAATCAACACGGTTTGTGCTAGCTTCTTGAAACTTGACACAATACAGTAGTTCTACGTTCTATCTCTAAGGTTTGTTTCCTGTTGATGTAGCCTTAAGCAGAGACTGGAGAATAACTCATTTAATGAAAGGCGTTGTTAGGCTGCCACAAAACTACAGTCTCCTGAAATCACAACACATATTTTTTCTTCCTACCTTCATGATACTTTCAAGTAATGAGCAGTACACCAATCAAACTTGGATGCCCTAGTTTCGTTCTTCTAGGTTGAAGCATTCGTTTGCAGTAACAGTTTGAACTTTTAGGTTTCACTCTGTTTTCTCCTATATTGACAGATGCAGTTCGAACTCTAAATCAACACGGTTTCTGCTAGCTTCTTGAAACTTGACACAATACAGTAGTTCTACGTTCTATCTCTAAGGTTTGTTTCCTCTTGATGTAGCCTTAAGCAGAGACTGGAGAATAACTCATTCAATGAAAGGCATTGTTAGGCTGCAAAAAACTACAGTCTCCTGAAATCAC
>NW_027517407.1:0-44046 GCF_048772815.1 Callospermophilus lateralis
TCTGCATGGGGTACTTCAAGAGGAAACAAACCATAGAGATAGAACTTAGAACTACTTCATTTGCTCAAGTTTCAAGGAGCTAGCACAAACCGTGTTTGATTTAGAGTTTCAAACACATCTATCTATATAGCAGAAAACAGAGTTTAACCTAAAAATTCAAAGTGTTACTGGAAACGAATGCTTGAACCTAGAAGAGTGAAAGTTGGGCAGCCAAGTGGGCTTAGTGAACTGATCATTACCACCAAGTATCATCAAGATTTGGTGAAAAAATGTTTGCTGAGATTTCAGCAAACGAGTAGTTTTTTGGAAGCTTGGCAACCCCTTTCAAACGAAAGTGTTCTTCGCCAGTCTCTGCATGGGGTACTTCAAGAAGAAACAAACCATAGAGATAGAACTTAGAACTACTTCATTTTGTCAAGTTTCACGGAGCTAGCACAAACCGTGTTTGATTTAGAGTTTCAAACACATCTATCTATATAACAGAAAACAGAGTGAAACCTAAAAATTCAAACTGTTACTGGAAACGAACGCTTGAACCTAGAAGAGTGAAAGTTGGGCAGCCAAGTGGGATTAGTGAACTGATCATTACCACCAAGTATCATCAAGATTTGGTGAAAAAATGTTTGCTGAGATTTCAGCAAACTAGTAGTTTTTTGGAAGCTTGGCAACCCCTTTCAAACGAAAGTGTTTTTCGCCAGTCTCTGCATGGGGTACTTCAAGAGGAAACAAACCATAGAGATAGAACTTAGAACTACTTCATTTTGTCAAGTTTCACGGAGCTAGCACAAACCGTGTTTGACTTAGAGTTTCAAACACGTCTATCTATATAGCAGAAAACAGAGTGAAACCTAAAATTTCAAAGTGTTACTGGAAACGAACGCTTGAACATAGTAGAGTGAAAATTGGGCAGCCAAGTGGGCTTAGTGAACTGATCATTACCACCAAGTATCATCAAGATTTTGTGAAAAAATGTTTGCTGAGATTTCAGCAAACGAGTAGTTTTTTGGAAGCTTGGCAACCCCTTTCAAACGAAAGTGTTCTTCGCCAGTCTCTGCATGGGGTACTTCAAGAGGAAACAAACCATAGAGATAGAACTTAGAACTACTTCATTTTGTCAAGTTTCACGGAGCTAGCACAAACCGTGTTTGATTTAGAGTTTCAAACACATCTATCTATATAGCAGAAAACAGAGTGAAACCTGAAAATTCAAACTGTTACTGGAAACGAACGCTTGAACCTAGAAGAGTGAAAGTTGGGCAGCCAAGTGGGATTAGTGAACTGATCATTACCACCAAGTATCATCAAGATTTGGTGAAAAAATGTTTGCTGAGATTTCAGCAAACTAGTAGTTTTTTGGAAGCTTGGCAACCCCTTTCAAACGAAAGTGTTTTTCGCCAGTCTCTGCATGGGGTACTTCAAGAGGAAACAAACCATAGAGATAGAACTTAGAACTACTTCATTTTCTCAAGTTTCAAGGAGCTAGCACAAACCGTGTTTGATTTAGAGTTTCAAACACATCTATCTATATAACAGAAAACAAAGTGAAACCTAAAAATTCAAACTGTTACTGGAAACGAACGCTTGAACCTAGAAGAGTGAAAGTTGGGCAGCCAAGTGGGATTAGTGAACTGATCATTACCACCAAGTATCATCAAGATTTGGTGAAAAAATGTTTGCTGAGATTTCAGCAAACTAGTAGTTTTTTGGAAGCTTGGCAACTCCTTTCAAACGAAAGTGTTTTTCGCCAGTCTCTGCATGGGGTACTTCAAGAGGAAACAAACCATAGAGATAGAACTTAGAACTACTTCATTTTGTCAAGTTTCACGGAGCTAGCACAAACCGTGTTTGATTTAGAGTTTCAAACACATCTATCTATATAGCAGAAAACAGAGTTTAACCTAAAATTTCAAACTGTTACTGAAAACGAACGCTTGAACCTAGAAGAGTGAAAATTGGGCAGCCAAGTGGGCTTAGTGAACTGATCATTACCACCAAGTATCATCAAGATTTGGTGAAAAAATGTTTGCCGATATTTCAGCAATCGAGTAGTTTTTTGGAAGCTTGGCAACCCCTTTCAAACGAAAGTGTTCTTCGCCAGTCTCTGCATGGGGTACTTCAAGAGGAAACAAACCATAGAGATAGAACTTAGAACTACTTCATTTTGTCAAGTTTCACGGAGCTAGCACAAACCGTGTTTGATTTAGAGTTTCAAACACATCTATCTATATAACAGAAAACAGAGTGAAACCTAAAAATTCAAACTGTTACTGGAAACGAACGCTTGAACCTAGAAGAGTGAAAGTTGGGCAGCCAAGTGGGATTAGTGAACTGATCATTACCACCAAGTATCATCAAGATTTGGTGAAAAAATGTTTGCTGAGATTTCAGCAAACTAGTAGTTTTTTGGAAGCTTGGCAACCCCTTTCAAACGAAAGTGTTTTTCGCCAGTCTCTGCATGGGGTACTTCAAGAGGAAACAAACCATAGAGATAGAACTTAGATCTACTTCATTTTGTCAAGTTTCAAGGAGCTAGCACAAACCGTGTTTGATTTAGAGTTTCAAACACATCTATCTATATAACAGAAAACAGAGTGAAACCTAAAAATTCAAAATGTTACTGGAAACGAACGCTTGAACCTAGAAGAGTGAAAATTGGGCAGCCAAGTGGGCTTAGTGAACTGATCATTACCACCAAGTATCATCAAGATTTGGTGAAAAAATGTTTGCTGAGATTTCAGAAAACGAGAAGTTTTTTGGAAGCTTGGCAACCCCTTTCAAACGAAAGTGTTCTTCGCCAGTCTCTGCATGTGGTACTTCAAGAGGAAACAAACCATAGAGATAGAACTTAGAACTACTTCATTTTGTCAAGTTTCACGGAGCTAGCACAAACCGTGTTTGATTTAGAGTTTCAAACACATCTATCTATATAGCAGAAAACAGAGTGAAACCTAAAATTTCAAAGTGTTACTGGAAACGAACGCTTGAACCTAGAAGAGTGAAAATTGGGCAGCCAAGTGGGCTTAGTGAACTGATCATTACCACCAAGTATCATCAAGATATTGTGAAAAAATGTTTGCTGAGATTTCAGCAAACGAGTAGATTTTTGGAAGCTTGGCAACCCCTTTCAAACGAAAGTGTTCTTCGCCAGTCTCTGCATGGGGTACTACAAGAGGAAACAAACCATAGAGATAGAACTTAGAACTACTACATTTTGTCAAGTTTCACGGAGCTAGCACAAACCGTGTTTGATTTAGAGTTTCAAACACATCTATCTATATAGCAGAAAACAGAGTGAAACCTAAAATTTCAAAGTGTTACTGGAAACGAACGCTTGAACCTAGAAGAGTAAAAATTGGGCTGCCAAGTGGGCTTAGTGAACTGATCATTACCACCAAGTATCATCAAGATTTGGTGAAAAAATGTTTGCTGAGATTTCAGCAAACGAGTAGTTTTTTGGAAGCTTGGCAACCCCTTTCAAACGAAAGTGTTCTTCGCCAGTCTCTGCATGGGGTACTTCAAGAGGAAACAAACCATAGAGATAGAACTTAGAACTAATTCATTTTGTCAAGTTTCACGGAGCTAGCACAAACAGTGTTTGATTTAGAGTTTCAAACACATCTATCTATATAGCAGAAAACAGAGTGAAACCTAAAAATTCAAAGTGTTACTGGAAACGAACGCTTGAACCTAGAAGAGTGAAAATTGGGCAGCCAAGTGGGCTTAGTGAACTGATCATTACCACCAAGTATCATCAAGATTTGGTGAAAAAATGTTTGCTGAGATTTCAGCAAACGAGTAGTTTTTTGGAAGCTTGGCAACCCCTTTCAAACGAAAGTTTTCTTCGCCAGTCTCTGCATGGGGTACTTCAAGAGGAAACAAACCATAGAGATAGAACTTGGAACTACTTCATTTTGTCAAGTTTCACGGAGCTAGCACAAACCGTGTTTGATTTAGAGTTTCAAACACATCTATCTATATAGCAGAAAACAGAGTGAAACCTAAAAATTCAAAATGTTACTGGAAACGAACACTTGAACCTAGAAGAGTGAAAGTTGGGCAGCCAAGTGGGCTTAGTGAACTGATCATTACCACCAAGTATCATCAAGATTTATTGAAAAAATGTTTGCTGAGATTTCAGCAAACTAGTAGTTTTTTGGAAGCTTGGCAACCCCTTTCAAACGAAAGTGTTTTTCGCCAGTCTCTGCATGGGGTACTTCAAGAGGAAACAAACCATAGAGATAGAACTTAGAACTACTTCATTTGCTCAAGTTTCAAGGAGCTAGCACAAACCGTGTTTGATTTAGAGTTTCAAACACATCTATCTATATAGCAGAAAACAGAATGAAACCTAAAAATTCAAAGTGTTACTGGAAACGAACGCTTGAACCTAGAAGAGTGAAAATTGGGCAGCCAAGTGGGCTTAGTGAACTGATCATTACCACCAAGTATCATCAAGATTTGGTGAAAAAATGTTTGCTGAGATTTCAGCAAACTAGTAGTTTCTTGGAAGCTTGGCAACCCCTTTCAAACGAAAGTGTTTTTCGCCAGTCTCTGCATGGGGTACTTCAAGAGGAAACAAACCATAGAGATAGAACTTAGAACTACTTCATTTGCTCAAGTTTCAAGGAGCTAGCACAAACCGTGTTTGATTTAGAGTTTCAAACACATCTATCTATATAACAGAAAACAGAGTGAAACCTAAAAATTCAAACTGTTGCTGGAAACGAACGCTTGAACCTAGAAGAGTGAAAGTTGGGCAGCCAAGTGGGATTAGTGAACTGATCATTACCACCAAGTATCATCAAGATTTGGTGAAAAAATGTTTGCTGATATTTCAGCAAACTAGTAGTTTTTTGGAAGCTTTTCAACCCCTTTCAAACGAAAGTGTTTTTCGCCAGTCTCTGCATGGGGTACTTCAAGAGGAAACAAACCATAGAGATAGAACTTAGAACTACTTCATTTTGTCAAGTTTCACGGAGCTAGCACAAACCATGTTTGATTTAGAGTTTCAAACACATCTATCTATATAGCAGAAAACAGAGTGAAACCTAAAATTTCAAAGTGTTACTGGAAACGAACGCTTGAACCTAGAAGAGTGAAAATTGGGCAGCCAAGTGGGATTAGTGAACTGATCATTACCACCAAGTATCATCAAGATTTGGTGAAAAAATGTTTGCTGAGATTTCAGCAAACTAGTAGTTTTTGGAAGCTTGGCAAACCCTTTAAACGAAAGTGTTTTTGGCCAGTCTCTGCATGGGGTACTTCAAAAGGAACCAAATCATAGAGATAGAACTTAGAACTACTTCATTTTGTCAAGTTTCAAGGAGCTAGCACAAACCGTGTTTGATTTAGAGTTTCAAACACATCTATCTATATAGTAGAAAACAGAGTGAAACCTAAAAATTCAAAGTGTTACTGGAAACGAACGCTTGAACCTAGAAGAGTCAAAATTGGGCAGCCAAGTGGGCTGAGTGAACTAATCATTACCACCAAGTATCATCAAGTTTTGGTGAAAAAATGTTTGCTGAGATTTCAGCAAACGAGTAGTTTTTTGGAAGCTTGGCAACCCCTTTCAAACGAAAGTGTTTTTCGCCAGTCTCTGCATGGGGTACTTAAAGAGGAAACAAACCATAGAGATAGAACATAGGACTACTTCATTTGGTCAAGTTTCAAGGAGCTAGCACAAACCGTGTTTGATTTAGAGTTTCAAACACATCTATCTATATAGCAGAAAACAGAGTGAAACCTAAAAATTCAAAGTGTTACTGGAAACGAACGCTTGAACCTAGAAGAGTGAAAATTGGGCAGCCAAGTGGGCTTAGTGAACTGATCATTACCACCAAGTATCATCAAGTTTTGGTGAAAAAATGTTTGCTGAAATTTCAGCAAACGAGTAGTTTTTTGGAAGCTTGGCAACCCCTTTCAAACGAAAGTGTTCTTCGCCAGTCTCTGCATCGGGTACTTCAAGAGGAAACAAACCATAGAGATAGAACTTAGAACTACTTCATTTTGTCAAGTTTCACGGAGCTAGCACAAACCGTGTTTGATTTAGAGTTTCAAACACATCTATCTATATAGCAGAAAACAGAGTGAAACCTAAAAATTCAAACTGTTACTGGAAACGAACGTTTGAACCTAGAAGAGTGAAAGTTGGGCAGCCAAGTGGGATTAGTGAACTGATCATTACCACCAAGTATCATCAAGATTTGGTGAAAAAATGTTTGCTGAGATTTCAGCAAACTAGTAGTTTTTTGGAAGCTTGGCAACCCCTTTCAAACGAAAGTGTTTTTCGCCAGTCTCTGCATGGGGTACTTCAAGAGGAAAAAAACCATAGAGATACAACATAGGACTACTTCATTTGGTCAAGTTTCAAGGAGCTAGCACAAACCGTGTTTGATTTAGAGTTTCAAACACATCTATCTATATAGCAGAAAACAGAGTGAAACCTAAAATTTCAAAGTGTTACTGGAAACGAACGCTTGAACCTAGAAGAGTGAAAATTGGGCAGCCAAGTGGGCTTAGTGAACTGATCATTACCACCAAGTATCATCAAGTTTTGGTGAAAAAATGTTTGCTGAGATTTCAGCAAACTAGTAGTTTTTTGGAAGATTGGCAACCCCTTTCAAATGAAAGTGTTTTTCGCCAGTCTCTGCATAGGGTACTTAAGGAGGAAACAAACCATAGAGATAGAACTTAGAACTATTTCATTTGGTCAAGTTTCAAGGATCTAGCACAAACCGTGTTTGATTTAGAATTCCAAACCCAGCTATCTATGTAGGAGAAAACAGAGTGAAACCTAAAAATTCAAACTCTTACTGGAAACGAAAGCTTCAACCTAGAAGAATAAAATTTGGGCAGCCAAGTGGGATTAGTGAACTGATCATTACCACCAAGTATCATCAAGATTTGGTGAAAAAATGTTTGCTGAGATTTCAGCAAACTAGTAGTTTTTTGAAAGCTTTGCAACCCCTTTCAAACGAAAGTGTTTTTCGCCAGTCTCTGCATGGGGTACCTCAAGAGGAAAAAAACCATAGAGATAGAACTAACAACTAATTTATTTTGTCAAGTTTCAAGGAGCTCGTAAAAACCGTGTTTGATTTAGAGTTTCAAAGACATCTATCTATATAGCAGAAAACAGAGTGAAACCTAAAATTTCAAAGTGTTACTGGAAACGAACGCTTGAACCTAGAAGAGTAAAAATTGGGCTGCCAAGTGGGCTTAGTGAACTGATCATTACCACCAAGTATCATCAAGTTTTGGTGAAAAAATATTTGCTGAGATTTCAGCTAACTAGTAGTTTTTTGGAAGCTTGACAACCCCTTTCAAACGAAAGTGTTCTTCGCCAGTCTCTGCATGGGGTACTTCAAAAGGAAACAAACCATAGAGATAGAACTTAGAACTACTTCATTTTGTCAAGTTTCAAGGAGCTAGCACAAACCGTGTTTGATTTAGAGTTTCAAACATATCTATCTATATAGCAGAAAACAGAGTGAAACCTAAAAATTCAAACTGTTACTGGAAACGAACGCTTGAACCTAGAAGAGTGAAATTGGGCAGCCAAGTGGGATTAGTGAACTGATCATTACCACCAAGTATCATCAAGATTTGGTGAAAAAATGTTTGGCTGAGATTTCAGCAAACTAGTAGTTTTTTGGAAGCTTGGCAACCCCTTTCAAACGAAAGTGTTCTTCGCCAGTCTCGGCATGGGGTACTTCAAGAGGAAACAAACCATAGAGATAGAACTTAGAACTACTTCATTTGGTCAAGTTTCAAGGAGCTAGCACAAACCGTGTTTGATTTAGAGTTTCAAACACATCTATCTATATAGCAGAAAACAGAGTGAAACCTAAAAATTCAAAGTGTTACTGGAAACGAACGCTTGAACCTAGAAGAGTGAAAATTGGGCAGCCAAGTGGGATTAGTGAACTGATCATTACCACCAAGTATCATCAAGATTTGGTGAAAAAATGTTTGCTGAGATTTCAGCAAACGAGTAGTTTTTTGGAAGCTTGGCAACCCCTTTCAAACGAAAGTGTTCTTCGCCAGTCTCTGCATGGGGTACTTCAAGAGGAAACAAACCATAGAGATAGAACTTAGAACTACTTCATTTTGTCAAGTTTCACGGAGCTAGCACAAACCGTGTTTGATTTAGAGTTTCAAACACATCTATCTATATAGCAGAAAACAGAGTGAAACCTAAAAATTCAAACTGTTACTGGAAACGAACGCTTGAACCTAGAAGAGTGAAAGTTGGGCAGCCAAGTGGGATTAGTGAACTGATCATTACCACAAAGTATCATCAAGATTTGGTGAAAAAATGTTTGCTGAGATTTCAGCAAACTAGTAGTTTTTTGAAAGCTTGGTAAACCCTTTCAAACGAAAGTGTTTTTCGCCAGTCTCTGCATGGGGTACCTCAAGAGGAAAAAAACCATAGAGATAGAACTAACAACTACTTTATTTTGTCAAGTTTCAAGGAGCTAGCACAAACCGTGTTTGATTTAGAGTTTCAAAGACATCTATCTATATAGCAGAAAACAGAGTGAAACCTAAAATTTCAAAGTGTTACTGGAAACGAACGCTTGAACCTAGAAGAGTAAAAATTGGGCTGCCAAGTGGGCTTAGTGAACTGATCATTACCACCAAGTATCATCAAGATTTGGTGAAAAAATGTTTGCTGAGATTTCAGCAAACGAGTAGTTTTTTGGAAGCTTGGCAACCCCTTTCAAACGAAAGTGTTCTTCGCCAGTCTCTGCATGGGGTACTTCAAGAGGAAACAAACCATAGAGATAGAACTTAGAACTAATTCATTTTGTCAAGTTTCACGGAGCTAGCACAAACAGTGTTTGATTTAGAGTTTCAAACACATCTATCTATATAGCAGAAAACAGAGTGAAACCTAAAATTCAAAGTGTTACTGGAAACGAACGCTTGAACCTAGAAGAGTGAAAATTGGGCAGCCAAGTGGGCTTAGTGAACTGATCATTACCACCAAGTATCATCAAGATTTGGTGAAAAAATGTTTGCTGAGATTTCAGCAAACGAGTAGTTTTTTGGAAGCTTGGCAACCCCTTTCAAACGAAAGTTTTCTTCGCCAGTCTCTGCATGGGGTACTTCAAGAGGAAACAAACCATAGAGATAGAACTTGGAACTACTTCATTTTGTCAAGTTTCACGGAGCTAGCACAAACCGTGTTTGATTTAGAGTTTCAAACACATCTATCTATATAGCAGAAAACAGAGTGAAACCTAAAAATTCAAACTGTTACTGGAAACGAACGCTTGAACCTAGAAGATTGAAAGTTGGGCAGCCAAGTGGGATTAGTGAACTGATCATTACAACCAAGTATCATCAAGATTTGGTGAAAAAATGTTTGCTGAGATTTCAGCAAACTAGTAGTTTTTTGGAAGCTTGGCAACCCCTTTCAAACGAAACTGTTTTTCGCCAGTCTCTGCATGGGGTACTTCAAGAGGAAACAAACCATAGAGATAGAACTAACAACTACTTCATTTTGTCAAGTTTCAAGGAGCTAGCACAAACCGTGTTTGATTTAGAGTTTCAAAGACATCTATCTATATAGCAGAAAACAGAGTGAAACCTAAAATTTCAAAGTGTTACTGGAAACGAACGCTTGAACCTAGAAGAGTAAAAATTGGGCAGCCAAGTGGGCTTAGTGAACTGATCATTACCACCAAGTATCATCAAGTTTTGGTGAAAAAATGTTTGCTGAGATTTCAGCAAACTAGTAGTTTTTTGGAAGCTTGGCAACCCCTTTAAAACGAAAGTGTTTTTCGCCAGTCTCTGCATGGGGTACTTCAAGAGGAAACAAACCATAGAGATAGAACTTAGAACTACTTCATTTGGTCAAGTTTCAAGGAGCTAGCACAAACCGTGTTTGATTTAGAGTTTCAAACACATCTATCTATATAGCAGAAAACAGAGTGAAACCTAAAAATTCAAACTGTTACTGGAAACGAACGCTTGAACCTAGAAGAGTGAAAGTTGGGCAGCCAAGTGGGATTAGTGAACTGATCATTACCACCAAGTATCATCAAGATTTGGTGAAAAAATGTTTGCTGAGATTTCAGCAAACTAGTAGTTTTTTGGAAGCTTGGCAACCCCTTTCAAATGAAAGTGTTTTTCGCCAGACTCTGCATGGGGTACTTCAAGAGGAAACAAACCATAGAGATAGAACTTAGAACTACTTCATTTGGTCAAGGTTCAAGGAGCTAGCACAAACCGTGTTTGATTTAGAATTCCAAACACCGCTATCTATGTAGGAGAAAACAGAGTGAAACCTAAAAATTCAAAGTGTTACTGGAAACGAACGCTTGAACTTAGAAGAGTAAAAATTGGGCAGCCAAGTGGGCTTAGTGAACTGATCATTACCACCAAGTATCATCAAATTTTTGTGAAAAAATGTTTGCTGAGATTTCAGCAAACTAGTAGTTTTTTGGAAGTTGGCAACCCCTTTCAAACGAAAGTGTTTTTCGCCAGTCTCTGCATGGGGTACTTCAAGAGGAAACAAACCATAGAGATAGAACTTAGAAGTACTTCATTTGGTCAAGTTTCAAGGAGCTAGCACAAACCGTGTTTGATTTAGAGTTTCAAACACATCTATCTATATAGCAGAAAACAGAGTGAAACCTAAAAATTCAAAGTGTTACTGGAAACGAACGCTTGAACCTAGAAGAGTGAAAATTGGGCAGCCAAGTGGGCTTAGTGAACTGATCATTACCACCAAGTATCATCAAGATTTGGTGAAAAAATGTTTGCTGAGATTTCAGCAAACTAGTAGATTTTTGGAAGCTTGGCAACCCCTTTCAAACGAAAGTGTTCTTCGCCAGTCTCTGCATGGGGTACTTCAAGAGGAAACAAACCATAGAGACAGAACTTAGAACTACTTTATTTTGTCAAGTTTCACGGAGCTAGCACAAACCGTGTTTGATTTAGAGTTTCAAACACATCTATCTATATAGCAGAAAACAGAGTGAAACCTAAAATTTCAAAGTGTTACTGGAAACGAACGCTTTAACCTAGAAGAGTGAAAGTTGGGCAGCCAAGTGGGATTAGTGAACTGATCATTACCACCAAGTATCATCAAGATTTGGTGAAAAAATGTTTGCTGAGATTTCAGCAAACTAGTAGTTTTTTGGAAGCTTGGCAACCCCTTTCAAACCAAAGTGTTTTTCGACAGTCTCTGCATGGGGTACTTCAAGAGGAAACAAACCATAGAGATAGAACTTAGAACTACTTCATTTTGTCAAGTTTCAAGGAGCTAGCACAAACCGTGTTTGATTTAGAGTTTCAAACACATCTATCTATATAGCTGAAAACAGAGTGAAACCTAAAAATTCAAACTGTTACTGGAAAAGAACGCTTGAACCTAGAAGAGTGAAAGTTGGGCAGCCAAGTGGGATTAGTTATCTGATCATTACCACCAAGTATCATCAAGATTTGGTGAAAAAAGGTTTGCTGAGATTTCAGCAAACTAGTAGTTTTTTGGAAGCTTGGCAACCCCTTTCAAACGAAAGTGTTTTTCGCCAGTCTCTGCATGGGGTACTTCAAGAGGAAACAAAGGATAGAGATAGAACTTAGAACTACTTCATTTTGTCAAGTTTCAAGGAGCTAGCACAAACCGTGTTTGATTTAGAGTTTCAAACTCATCTATATAACAGAAAACAGAGTGAAACCTAAAAATTCAAACTGTTACTGGAAACGATCGCTTGAACCTAGAAGAGTGAAAATTGGGCAGCCAAGTGGGCTTAGTGAACTGATCATTACCACCAAGTATCATCAAGATTTGGTGAAAAAATGTTTGCTGAGATTTCAGCAAACTAGTAGTTTTTTGGAAGCTTGGCAACCCCTTTCAAATGAAAGTGTTTTTCGCCAGACTCTGCATGGGGTACTTCAAGAGGAAACAAACCATAGAGATAGAACTTAGAACTACTTCATTTGGTCAAGGTTCAAGGAGCTAGCACAAACCGTGTTTGATTTAGAATTCCAAACACCACTATCTATGTAGGAGAAAACAGAGTGAAACCTAAAAATTCAAAGTGTTACTGGAAACGAACGCTTGAACTTAGAAGAGTAAAAATTGGGCAGCCAAGTGGGCTTAGTGAACTGATCATTACCTCCAAGTATCATCAAATTTTTGTGAAAAAATGTTTGCTGAGATTTCAGCAAACTAGTAGTTTTTTGGAAGTTGGCAACCCCTTTCAAACGAAAGTGTTTTTCGCCAGTCTCTGCATGGGGTACTTCAAGAGGAAACAAACCATAGAGATAGAACTTAGAACTACTTCATTTGGTCAAGTTTCAAGGAGCTAGCACAAACCGTGTTTGATTTAGAGTTTCAAACACATCTATCTATATAGCAGAAAACAGAGTGAAACCTAAAAATTCAAAGTGTTACTGGAAATGAACGCTTGAACCTAGAAGAGTGAAAATTGGGCAGCCAAGTGGGCTTAGTGAACTGATCATTACCACAAGTATCATCAAGATTTGGTGAAAAAATGTTTGCTGAGATTTCAGCAAACTAGTAGTTTTTTGGAAGCTTGGCAACCCCTTTCAAACGAAAGTGTTCTTCGCCAGTCTCTTCATGGGGTACTTCAAGAGGAAACAAACCATAGAGATAGAACTTAGAACTACTTCATTTTGTCAAGTTTCACGGAGCTAGCACAAACCGTGTTTGATTTAGAGTTTCAAACACATCTATCTATATAACAGAAAACAGAGTGAAACCTAAAAATTCAAACTGTTACTGGAAACGAACGCTTGAACCTAGAAGAGTGAAAGTTGGGCAGCCAAGTGGGATTAGTGAACTGATCATTACCACCAAGTATCATCAAGATTTGGTGAAAAAATGTTTGCTGAGATTTCAGCAAACTAGTAGTTTTTTGGAAGCTTGGCAACCCCTTTCAAACCAAAGTGTTTTTAGCCAGTCTCTGCATGGGGTACTTCAAGAGGAAACAAACCATAGAGATAGAACTTAGAACTACTTCATTTTGTCAAGTTTCAAGGAGCTAGCACAAACCGTGTTTGATTTAGAGTTTCAAACACATCTATCTATATAACAGAAAACAGAGTGAAACCTAAAAATTCAAACTGTTACTGGAAATTAACGCTTGAACCTAGAAGAGTGAAAGTTGGGCAGCCAAGTGGGATTAGTGAACTGATCATTACCACCAAGTATCATCAAGATTTGGTGAAAAAAGGTTTGCTGAGATTTCAGCAAACTAGTAGTTTTTTGGAAGCTTGGCAACCCCTTTCAAACGAAAGTGTTTTTCGCCAGTCTCTGCATGGGGTACTTCAAGAGGAAACAAACCATAGAGATAGAACTTACAACTACTTCATTTTGTCAAGTTTCAAGGAGCTAGCAAAAACCGTGTTTGATTTAGAGTTTCAAACACATCTATCTATATAGCAGAAAACAGAGTGAAACCTAAAAATTCAAAGTGTTACTGGAAACGAACGCTTGAACCTAGAAGAGTGAAAATTGGGCAGCCAAGTGGGCTTAGAGAATTGATCATTATCACCAAGTATCATCAAGATTTGGTGAAAAAATGTTTGCTGAGATTTCAGCAAACGAGTAGTTTTTTGGAAGCTTGGCAACCCCTTTCAAACGAAAGTGTTCTTCGCCAGTCTCTGCATGGGGTACTTCAAGAGGAAACAAACCATAGAGATAGAACTTAGAACTACTTTATTTTGTCAAGTTTCACGGAGCTAGCACAAACCGTGTTTGATTTAGAGTTTCAAACACATCTATCTATATAGCAGAAAACAGAGTGAAACCTAAAATTTCAAAGTGTTACTGGAAACGAACGCTTGAACCTAGAAGAGTGTAAATTGGCATCCAAGCGGGCTTAGTGAACTGATCATTACCACCAAGTATCATCAAGATTTGGTGACAAAATGTTTGCTGAGATTTCAGCAAACTAGTAGTTTTTTGGAAGCTTGGCAACCCCTTTCAAACGAAAGTGTTCTTCGCCAGTCTCTGCATGGGGTTTTTCAAGAGGAAACAAACCATAGAGATAGAACTTAGAACTACTTCATTTTGTCAAGTTTCAGGAAGCTAGCACAAACCGTGTTTGATTTAGAGTTTCAAACACATCTATCTATATAACAGAAAACAGAGTGAAACCTAAAAATTCAAACTGTTACTGGAAACGAACGCTTGAACCTAGAAGAGTGAAAGTTGGGCAGCCAAGTGGGATTAGTGAACTGATCATTACCACCAAGTATCATCAAGATTTGGTGAAAAAATGTTTGCTGAGATTTCAGCAAACTATTAGTTTTTTGGAAGCTTGGCAACCAATTTCAAAGGAAAGTGTTTTTCGCCAGTCTCTGCATGGGGTACTTCAAGAGGAAACAAACCATAGAGATAGAACTTAGAACTACTTCATTTGGTCAAGTTTCAAGGAGCTAGCACAAACCGTGTTTGATTTAGAATTCCAAACACAGCTATCTATGTAGGAGAAAACAGAGTGAAACCTAAAAATTCAAAGTGTTACTGGAAACGAACGCTTGAACCTAGAAGAGTAAAAATTGGGCAGCCAAGTGGGCTTAGTGAACTGATCATTACCACCAAGTATCGTCAAGATTTGGTGAAAAAATGTTTGCTGAGATTTCATCAAACTAGTAGTTTTTTGGAAGCTTGGCAACCCCTTTCAAACGAAAGTGTTCTTCGCCAGTCTCTTCATGGGGTACTTCAAGAGGAAACAAACAATAGAGATAGAACTTAGAACTACTTTATTTTGTCAAGTTTCACGGAGCTAGCACAAACCGTGTTTGATTTAGAGTTTCAAACACATCTATCTATATAACAGAAAACAGAGTGAAACCTAAAAATTCAAACTGTTACTGGAAACGAACGCTTGAACCTAGAAGAGTGAAAGTTGGGCAGCCAAGTGGGATTAGTGAACTGATCATTACCACCAAGTATCATCAAGATTTGGTGAAAAAATGTTTGCTGAGATTTCAGCAAACTAGTAGTTTTTTGGAAGCTTGGCAACCCCTTTCAAACGAAAGTGTTTTTTGCCAGTCTCTGCATGGGGTACTTCAAGAGGAAACAAACCATAGAGATAGAACTTAGAACTTCTTCATTTTGTCAAGTTTCACGGATCTAGCACAAACGGTGTTTGATTTAGAGTTTCAAACACATCTATCTATATAACAGAAAACAGAGTGAAACCTAAAAATTCAAACTGTTACTGGAAAGGAACGCTTGAACCTAGAAGAGTGAAAGTTGGGCAGCCAAGTGGGATTAGTGAACTGATCATTACCACCAAGTATCATCAAGATTTGGTGAAAAAATGTTTGCTGAGATTTCAGCAAACTAGTAGTTTTTTGGAAGCTTGGCAACCCCTTTCAAACGAAAGTGTTTTTCGCCAGTCTCTGCATGGGGTACTTCAAGAGGAAACAAACCATAGAGATAGAACTTAGAACTACTTCATTTGGTCAAGTTTCAAGGAGCTAGCACAAACCGTGTTTGATTTAGAGTTTCAAACACATCTATCTATATAACAGAAAACAGAGTGAAACCTAAAAATTCAAACTGTTACTGGAAACGAACGCTTGAAACTAGAAGAGTGAAAATTGGGCAGCCAAGTGGGCTTAGTGAATTGATCATTATCACCAAGTATCATCAAGATTTGGTGAAAAAATGTTTGCTGAGATTTCAGCAAACTAGTAGTTTTTTGGAAGCTTGGCAACCCCTTTCAAACGAAAGTGTTTTTCGCCAGTCTCTGCATGGAGTACTTCAAGAGGAAACAAACCATAGAGATAGAACTTAGAACTACTTCATTTGGTCAAGTTTCAAGGAGCTAGCACAAACCGTGTTTGATTTAGAGTTTCAAACACATCTATTTATATAACAGAAAACAGAGTGAAACCTAAAAATTCAAACTGTTACTGGAAACGAACGCTTGAAACTAGAAGAGTGAAAATTGGGCAGCCAAGTGGGCTTAGTGAATTGATCATTATCACCAAGTATCATCAAGATTTGGTGAAAAAATGTTTGCTGAGATTTCAGCAAACGAGTAGTTTTTTGGAAGCTTGGCAACCCCTTTCAAACGAAAGTGTTCTTCGCCAGTCTCTGCATGGGGTACTTCAAGAGGAAACAAACCATAGAGATAGAACTTAGAACTACTTCATTTTGTCAAGTTTCACGGAGCTAGCACAAACCGTGTTTGATTTAGAGTTTCGAGACATCTATCTATATAGCAGAAAACAGAGTGAAACCTAAAAATTCAAAATGTTACTGGAAACGAACGCTTGAACCTAGAAGAGTGAAAGTTGGGCAGCCAAGTGGGCTTAGTGAACTGATCATTACCACCAAGTATCATCAAGATTTGGTGAAAAAATGTTTGCTGAGATTTCAGCAAACTAGTAGTTTTTTGGAAGCTTGGCAACCCCTTTCAAATGAAAGTGTTTTTCGCCAGTCTCTGCATGGGGTACTTCAAGAGGAAACAAACCATAGAGATAGAACTTAGAACTACTTCATTTGGTCAAGTTTCAAGGAGCTAGCACAAACCGTGTTTGATTTAGAATTCCAAACACAGCTATCTATGTAGGAGAAAACAGAGTGAAACCTAAAATTTCAAACTGTTACTGGAAACGAACGCTTGAACCTAGAAGAGTGATAATTGGGCAGCCAAGTGGGCTTAGTGAACTGATCATTACCACCAAGTATCATCAAGATTTGGTGAAAAAATGTTTGCTGAGATTTCAGCAAACTAGTAGTTTTTTGGAAGCTTGGCAACCCCTTTCAAACAAAACTGTTTTTCGCCAGTCTCTGCATGGGGTACATCAAGAGGAAACAAACCATAGAGATAGAACTTACAACTACTTCATTTTGTCAAGTTTCAAGGAGCTAGCACAAACCGTGTTTGATTTAGAGTTTCAAAGACATCTATCTATATAGCAGAAAACAGAGTGAAACCTAAAATTGCAAAGTGTTACTGGAAACGAACGCTTGAACCTAGAAGAGTGAAAGTTGGGCAGCCAAGTGGGATTAGTGAAGTGATCATTACCACCAAGTATCATCAAGATTTGGTGAAAAAATGTTTGCTGAGATTTCAGCAAACTAGTAGTTTTTTGGAAGCTTGGCAACCCCTTTCAAACGAAAGTGTTTTTCGCCAGTCTCTGCATGGGGTACTTCAAGAGGAAACAAACCATAGAGATAGAACTTAGAACTACTTCATTTTGTCAAGTTTCAAGGAGCTAGCACAAACCGTGTTTGATTTAGAGTTTCAAACACATCTATCTATATAGCAGAAAACAGAGTGAAACCTAAAAATTCAAACTGTTACTGGAAAAGAACGCTTGAACGTAGAAGAGTGAAAGTTGGGCAGCCAAGTGGGATTAGTGAACTGATCATTACCACCAAGTATCATCAAGATTTGGTGACAAAATGTTTGCTGAGATTTCAGCAAACTAGTAGTTTTTTGGAAGCTTGGCAACCCCTTTCAAACGAAAGTGTTTTTCGCCAGTCTCTGCATGGGGTACTTCAAGAGGAAACAAACCATAGAGATAGAACTTAGAACTACTTCATTTTGTCAAGTTTCAAGGAGCTAGCACAAACCGTGTTTGATTTAGAGTTTCAAACACATCTATCTATATAACAGAAAACAGAGTGAAACCTAAAAATTCAAACTGTTACTGGAAACGATCGCTTGAACCTAGAAGAGTGAAAATTGGGCAGCCAAGTGGGCTTAGTGAACTGATCATTACCACCAAGTATCATCAAGATTTGGTGAAAAAATGTTTGCTGAGATTTCAGCAAACTAGTAGTTTTTTGGAAGCTTGGCAACCCCTTTCAAATGAAAGTGTTTTTCGCCAGACTCTGCATGGGGTACTTCAAGAGGAAACAAACCATAGAGATAGAAGTTAGAACTACTTCATTTGGTCAAGGTTCAAGGAGCTAGCACAAACCGTGTTTGATTTAGAATTCCAAACACCGCTATCTATGTAGGAGAAAACAGAGTGAAACCTAAAAATTCAAAGTGTTACTGAAAACGAACGCTTGAACTTAGAAGAGTAAAAATTGGGCAGCCAAGTGGGCTTAGTGAACTGATCATTACCACCAAGTATCATCAAGATTTGGTGAAAAAATGTTTGCTGAGATTTCAGCAAACTAGTAGTTTTTTGGAAGCTTGGCAACCCCTTTCAAACGAAAGTGTTTTTCGCCAGTCTCTGCATGGGGTACTTAAAGAGGAAACAAACCATAGAGATAGAACTTAGAACTACTTCATTTTGTCAAGTTTCACGGAGCTAGCACAAACCGTGTTTGGTTTAGAGTTTCAAACACATCTATCTATATAACAGAAAACAGAGTGAAACCTAAAAATTCAAACTGTTACTGGAAACGAACGCTTGAACCTAGAAGAGTGAAAGTTGGGCAGCCAAGTGGGATTAGTGAACTGATCATTACCACCAAGTATCATCAAGATTTGGTGAAAAAATGTTTGCTGAGATTTCAGCAAACTAGTAGTTTTTTGGAAGCTTGGCAACCCCTTTCAAACGAAAGTGTTTTTCGCCAGTCTCTGCATGGGGTACTTCAAGAGGAAACAAACCATAGAGATAGAACTTAGAACTACTTCATTTGGTCAAGTTTCAAGGAGCTAGCACAAACCGTGTTTGATTTAGAGTTTCAAACACATCTATCTATATAACAGAAAACAGAGTGAAACCTAAAAATTCAAACTGTTACTGGAAACGAACGCTTGAAACTAGAAGAGTGAAAATTGGGCAGCCAAGTGGGCTTAGTGAATTGATCATTATCACCAAGTATCATCAAGATTTGGTGAAAAAATGTTTGCTGAGATTTCAGCAAACTAGTAGTTTTTTGGAAGCTTGGCAACCCCTTTCAAACGAAAGTGTTTTTCGCCAGTCTCTGCATGGAGTACTTCAAGAGGAAACAAACCATAGAGATAGAACTTAGAACTACTTCATTTGGTCAAGTTTCAAGGAGCTAGCACAAACCGTGTTTGATTTAGAATTCCAAACACAGCTATCTATGTAGGAGAAAACAGAGTGAAACCTAAAATTTCAAACTGTTACTGGAAACGAACGCTTGAACCTAGAAGAGTGATAATTGGGCAGCCAAGTGGGCTTAGTGAACTGATCATTACCACCAAGTATCATCAAGATTTGGTGAAAAAATGTTTGCTGAGATTTCAGCAAACTAGTAGTTTTTTGGAAGCTTGGCAACCCCTTTCAAACAAAACTGTTTTTCGCCAGTCTCTGCATGGGGTACATCAAGAGGAAACAAACCATAGAGATAGAACTTACAACTACTTCATTTTGTCAAGTTTCAAGGAGCTAGCACAAACCGTGTTTGATTTAGAGTTTCAAAGACATCTATCTATATAGCAGAAAACAGAGTGAAACCTAAAATTGCAAAGTGTTACTGGAAACGAACGCTTGAACCTAGAAGAGTGAAAGTTGGGCAGCCAAGTGGGATTAGTGAAGTGATCATTACCACCAAGTATCATCAAGATTTGGTGAAAAAATGTTTGCTGAGATTTCAGCAAACTAGTAGTTTTTTGGAAGCTTGGCAACCCCTTTCAAACGAAAGTGTTTTTCGCCAGTCTCTGCATGGGGTACTTCAAGAGGAAACAAACCATAGAGATAGAACTTAGAACTACTTCATTTTGTCAAGTTTCAAGGAGCTAGCACAAACCGTGTTTGATTTAGAGTTTCAAACACATCTATCTATATAGCAGAAAACAGAGTGAAACCTAAAAATTCAAACTGTTACTGGAAAAGAACGCTTGAACGTAGAAGAGTGAAAGTTGGGCAGCCAAGTGGGATTAGTGAACTGATCATTACCACCAAGTATCATCAAGATTTGGTGACAAAATGTTTGCTGAGATTTCAGCAAACTAGTAGTTTTTTGGAAGCTTGGCAACCCCTTTCAAACGAAAGTGTTTTTCGCCAGTCTCTGCATGGGGTACTTCAAGAGGAAACAAACCATAGAGATAGAACTTAGAACTACTTCATTTTGTCAAGTTTCAAGGAGCTAGCACAAACCGTGTTTGATTTAGAGTTTCAAACACATCTATCTATATAACAGAAAACAGAGTGAAACCTAAAAATTCAAACTGTTACTGGAAACGATCGCTTGAACCTAGAAGAGTGAAAATTGGGCAGCCAAGTGGGCTTAGTGAACTGATCATTACCACCAAGTATCATCAAGATTTGGTGAAAAAATGTTTGCTGAGATTTCAGCAAACTAGTAGTTTTTTGGAAGCTTGGCAACCCCTTTCAAATGAAAGTGTTTTTCGCCAGACTCTGCATGGGGTACTTCAAGAGGAAACAAACCATAGAGATAGAAGTTAGAACTACTTCATTTGGTCAAGGTTCAAGGAGCTAGCACAAACCGTGTTTGATTTAGAATTCCAAACACCGCTATCTATGTAGGAGAAAACAGAGTGAAACCTAAAAATTCAAAGTGTTACTGAAAACGAACGCTTGAACTTAGAAGAGTAAAAATTGGGCAGCCAAGTGGGCTTAGTGAACTGATCATTACCACCAAGTATCATCAAGATTTGGTGAAAAAATGTTTGCTGAGATTTCAGCAAACTAGTAGTTTTTTGGAAGCTTGGCAACCCCTTTCAAACGAAAGTGTTTTTCGCCAGTCTCTGCATGGGGTACTTAAAGAGGAAACAAACCATAGAGATAGAACTTAGAACTACTTCATTTTGTCAAGTTTCACGGAGCTAGCACAAACCGTGTTTGGTTTAGAGTTTCAAACACATCTATCTATATAACAGAAAACAGAGTGAAACCTAAAAATTCAAACTGTTACTGGAAACGAACGCTTGAACCTAGAAGAGTGAAAGTTGGGCAGCCAAGTGGGATTAGTGAACTGATCATTACCACCAAGTATCATCAAGATTTGGTGAAAAAATGTTTGCTGAGATTTCAGCAAACTAGTAGTTTTTTGGAAGCTTGGCAACCCCTTTCAAACGAAAGTGTTTTTCGCCAGTCTCTGCATGGGGTACTTCAAGAGGAAACAAACCATAGAGATAGAACTTAGAACTACTTCATTTTTTCAAGTTTCAAGGAGCTAGCACAAACCGTGTTTGATTTAGAGTTTCAAACACATCTATCTATATAGCAGAAAACAGAGTGAAACCTAAAAATTCAAACTGTTACTGGAAAAGAACGCTTGAACCTAGAAGAGTGAAAGTTGGGCAGCCAAGTGGGATTAGTTAACTGATCATTACCACCAAGTATCATCAAGATTTGGTGAAAAAATGTTTGCTGAGATTTCAGCAAACTAGTAGTTTTTTGGAAGCTTGGCAACCCCTTTCAAACGAAAGTGTTTTTCGCCAGTCTCTGCATGGGGTACTTCAAGAGGAAACAAACCATAGAGATAGAACTTAGAACTACTTCATTTTGTCAAGTTTCAAGGAGCTAGCACAAACCGTGTTTGATTTAGAGTTTCAAACACATCTATCTATATAACAGAAAACAGAGTGAAACCTAAAAATTCAAACTGTTACTGGAAACGATCGCTTGAACCTAGAAGAGTGAAAATTGGGCAGCCAAGTGGGCTTAGTGAACTGATCATTACCACCAAGTATCATCAAGATTTGGTGAAAAAATGTTTGCTGAGATTTCAGCAAACTAGTAGTTTTTTGGAAGCTTGGCAACCCCTTTCAAATGAAAGTGTTTTTCGCCAGACTCTGCATGGGGTACTTCAAGAGGAAACAAACCATAGAGATAGAACTTAGAACTACTTCATTTGGTCAAGGTTCAAGGAGCTAGCACAAACCGTGTTTGATTTAGAATTCCAAACACCGCTATCTATGTAGGAGAAAACAGAGTGAAACCTAAAAATTCAAAGTGTTACTGGAAACGAACGCTTGAACTTAGAAGAGTAAACATTGGGCAGCCAAGTGGGCTTAGTGAACTGATCATTACCACCAAGTATCATCAAATTTTTGTGAAAAAATGTTTGCTGAGATTTCAGCAAACTAGTAGTTTTTTGGAAGTTGGCAACCCCTTTCAAACGAAAGTGTTTTTCGCCAGTCTCTGCATGGGGTACTTCAAGAGGAAACAAACCATAGAGATAGAACTTAGAACTACTTCATTTGGTCAAGTTTCAAGGAGCTAGCACAAACCGTGTTTGATTTAGAGTTTCAAACACATCTATCTATATAGCAGAAAACAGAGTGAAACCTAAAAATTCAAAGTGTTACTGGAAACGAACGCTTGAACCTAGAAGAGTGAAAATTGGGCAGCCAAGTGGGCTTAGTGAACTGATCATTACCACCAAGTATCATCAAGATTTGGTGAAAAAATGTTTGCTGAGATTTCAGCAAACTAGTAGTTTTTTGGAAGCTTGGCAACCCCTTTCAAACGAAAGTGTTCTTCGCCAGTCTCTTCATGGGGTACTTCAAGAGGAAACAAACCATAGAGATAGAACTTAGAACTACTTCATTTTGTCAAGTTTCACGGAGCTAGCACAAACCGTGTTTGATTTAGAGTTTCAAACACATCTATCTATATAACAGAAAACAGAGTGAAACCTAAAAATTCAAACTGTTACTGGAAACGAACGCTTGAACCTAGAAGAGTGAAAGTTGGGCAGCCAAGTGGGATTAGTGAACTGATCATTACCACCAAGTATCATCAAGATTTGGTGAAAAAATGTTTGCTGAGATTTCAGCAAACTAGTAGTTTTTTGGAAGCTTGGCAACCCCTTTCAAACCAAAGTGTTTTTCGCCAGTCTCTGCATGGGGTACTTCAAGAGGAAACAAACCAAAGAGATAGAACTTAGAACTACTTCATTTTTTCAAGTTTGAAGGAGCTAGCACAAACCGTGTTTGATTTAGAGTTTCAAACACATCTATCTATATAACAGAAAACAGAGTGAAACCTAAAAATTCAAACTGTTACTGGAAAGGAACGCTTGAACCTAGAAGAGTGAAAGTTGGGCAGCCAAGTGGGCTTAGTGAACTGATCATTACCACCAAGTATCATCAAGATTTGGTGAAAAAATGTTTGCTGAGATTTCAGCAAACTAGTAGTTTTTTGGAAGCTTGGCAACCCCTTTCAAACGAAAGTGTTTTTCGCCAGTCTCTGCATGGGGTACTTCAAGAGAAAACAAACCATAGAGATAGAACTTACAACTACTTCATTTTGTCAAGTTTCAAGGAGCTAGCACAAACCGTGTTTGATTTAGAGTTTCGAACACATCTATCTATATAACAGAAAACAGAGTGAAACCTAAAAATTCAAACTGTTACTGGAAACGAACGCTTGAACCTAGAAGAGTGAAAATTGGGCAGCCAAGTGGGCTTAGTGAATTGATCATTATCACCAAGTATCATCAAGATTTGGTGAAAAAATGTTTGCTGAGATTTCAGCAAACGAGTAGTTTATTGGAAGCTTGGCAACCCCTTTCAAACGAAAGTGTTCTTCGCCAGTCTCTGCATGGGGTACTTCAAGAGGAAACAAACCATAGAGATAGAACTTAGAACTACTTTATTTTGTCAAGTTTCACGGAGCTAGCACAAACCGTGTTTGATTTAGAGTTTCAAACACATCTATCTATATAGCAGAAAACAGAGTGAAACCTAAAATTTCAAAGTGTTACTGGAAACGAACGCTTGAACCTAGAAGAGTGTAAATTGGGCATCCAAGCGGGCTTAGTGAACTGATCATTACCACCAAGTATCATCAAGATTTGGTGACAAAATGTTTGCTGAGATTTCAGCAAACTAGTAGTTTTTTGGAAGCTTGGCAACCCCTTTCAAACGAAAGTGTTCTTCGCCAGTCTCTGCATGGGGTTTTTCAAGAGGAAACAAACCATAGAGATAGAACTTAGAACTACTTCATTTTGTCAAGTTTCAGGAACCTAGCACAAACCGTGTTTGATTTAGAGTTTCAAACACATCTATCTATATAACAGAAAACAGAGTGAAACCTAAAAATTCAAACTGTTACTGGAAACGAACGCTTGAACCTAGAAGAGTGAAAGTTGGGCAGCCAAGTGGGATTAGTGAACTGATCATTACCACCAAGTATCATCAAGATTGGTGAAAAAATGTTTGCTGAGATTTCAGCAAACTATTAGTTTTTTGGAAGCTGGCAACCCCTTTCAAAGGAAAGTGTTTTTCGCCAGTCTCTGCATGGGGTACTTCAAGAGGAAACAAACCATAGAGATAGAACTTAGAACTACTTCATTTGGTCAAGTTTCAAGAAGCTAGCACAAACCGTGTTTGATTTAGGAAATCCAAACACAGCTATCTATGTAGGAGAAAACAGAGTGAAACCTAAAAATTCAAAGTGTTACTGGAAACGAACGCTTGAACCTAGAAGAGTGAAAATTGGGCAGCCAAGTGGGCTTAGTGAACTGATCATTACCACCAAGTATCATCAAGATTTGGTGAAAAAATGTTTGCTGAGATTTCATCAAACTAGTAGTTTTTTGGAAGCTTGGCAACCCCTTTCAAACGAAAGTGTTCTTCGCCAGTCTCTTCATGGGGTACTTCAAGAGGAAACAAACCATAGAGATAGAACTTAGAACTTCTTCATTTTGTCAAGTTTCACGGAGCTAGCACAAACCGTGTTTGATTTAGAGTTTCAAACACATCTATCTATATAACAGAAAACAGAGTGAAACCTAAAAATTCAAACTGTTACTGGAAAGGAACGCTTGAACCTAGAAGAGTGAAAGTTGGGCAGCCAAGTGGGATTAGTGAACTGATCAATACCACCAAGTATCATCAAGATTTGGTGAAAAAATGTTTGCTGAGATTTCAGCAAACTAGTAGTTTTTTGGAAGCTTGGCAACCCCTTTCAAACGAAAGTGTTTTTCGCCAGTCTCTGCATGGGGTACTTCAAGAGGAAACAAACCATAGAGATAGAACTTAGAACTACTTCATTTGGTCAAGTTTCAAGGAGCTAGCACAAACCGTGTTTGATTTAGAGTTTCAAACACATCTATCTATATAACAAAAAACAGAGTGAAACCTAAAAATTCAAACTGTTACTGGAAACGAACGCTTGAAACTAGAAGAGTGAAAATTGGGCAGCCAAGTGGGCTTAGTGAATTGATCATTATCACCAAGTATCATCAAGATTTGGTGAAAAAATGTTTGCTGAGATTTCAGCAAACGAGTAGTTTTTTGGAAGCTTGGCAACCCCTTTCAAACGAAAGTGTTCTTCGCCAGTCTCTGCATGTTGTACTTCAAGAGGAAACAAACCATAGAGATAGAACTTAGAACTACTTCATTTTGTCAAGTTTCACGGAGCTAGCACAAACCGTGTTTGATTTAGAGTTTCAAACACATCTATCTATATAACAGAAAATAGAGTGAAACCTAAAAATTCAAACTGTTACTGGAAACGAACGCTTGAACCTAGAAGAGTGAAAGTTGGGCAGCCAAGTGGGATTAGTGAACTGATCATTACCACCAAGTATCATCAAGATTTGGTGAAAAAATGTTTGCTGAGATTTCAGCAAACGAGTAGTTTTTGGAAGCTTGGCAACCCCTTTCAAAGGAAAGTGTTTTTCGCCAGTCTCTGCATGGGGTACATCAAGAGAAACAAACCATAGAGATAGAACTTAGAACTACTTCATTTTGTCAAGTTTCACGGAGCTAGCACAAACCGTGTTTGATTTAGAGTTTCGAGACATCTATCTATATAGCAGAAAACAGAGTGAAACCTAAAAATTCAAACTGTTACTGGAAACGAACGCTTGAACCTAGAAGAGTGTAAGTTGGGCAGCCAAGTGGGCTTAGTGAACTGATCATTACCACCAAGTATCATCAAGATTTGGTGAAAAAATGTTTGCTGAGATTTCAGCAAACTAGTAGTTTTTTGGAAGCTTGGCAACCCCTTTCAAATGAAAGTGTTTTTCGCCAGTCTCTGCATGGGGTACTACAAGAGGAAACAAACCATAGAGATAGAACTTAGAACTACTTCATTTGGTCAAGTTTCAAGGAGCTAGCACAAACCGTGTTTGATTTAGAATTCCAAACACAGCTATCTATGTAGGAGAAAACAGAGTGAAACCTAAAATTTCAAACTGTTACTGGAAACGAACGCTTGAACCTAGAAGAGTGAAAATTGGGCAGCCAAGTGGGCTTAGTGAACTGATCATTACCACCAAGTATCATCAAGATTTGGTGAAAAAAATGTTTGCTGAGATTTCAGCAAACTAGTAGTTTTTTGAAGCTTGGCAACCCCTTTCCAACGAAACTGTTTTTCGCCAGTCTCTGCATGGGGTACTTCAAGAGGAAACAAACCATAGAGATAGAACTTAGAACTACTTCATTTTGTCAAGTTTCAAGGAGCTAGCACAAACCGTGTTTGATTTAGAGTTTCAAACACATCTATCTATATAACAGAAAACAGAGTGAAACCTAAAAATTCAAACTGTTACTGGAAAGGAACGCTTGAACCTAGAAGAGTGAAAGTTGGGCAGCCAAGTGGGATTAGTGAACTGATCATTACCACCAAGTATCATCAAGATTTGGTGAAAAAATGTTTGCTGAGATTTCAGCAAACTAGTAGTTTTTTGGAAGCTTGGCAACCCCTTTCAAACGAAAGTGTTTTTCGCCAGTCTCTGCATGGGGTACTTCAAGAGGAAACAAACCATAGAGATAGAACTTAGAACTACTTCATTTGGTCAAGTTTCAAGGAGCTAGCACAAACCGTGTTTGATTTAGAGTTTCAAACACATCTATCTATATAACAGAAAACAGAGTGAAACCTAAAAATTCAAACTGTTACTGGAAACGAACGCTTGAAACTAGAAGAGTGAAAATTGGGCAGCCAAGTGGGCTTAGTGTATTGATCATTATCACCAAGTATCATCAAGATTTGGTGAAAAAATGTTTGCTGAGATTTCAGCAAACGAGTAGTTTTCTGGAAGCTTGGCAACCCCTTTCAAACGAAAGTGTTCTTCGCCAGTCTCTGCATGGGGTACTTCAAGAGGAAACAAACCATAGAGATAGAACTTAGAACTACTTCATTTTGTCAAGTTTCACGGAGCTAGCACAAACCGTGTTTGATTTAGAGTTTCAAACACATCTATCTATATAGCGGAAAACAGAGTGAAACCTAAAATTTCAAAGTGTTACTGGAAACGAATGCTTGAACCTAGAAGAGTGTAAATTGGGCATCCAAGCGGGCTTAGTGAACTGATCATTACCACCAAGTATCATCAAGATTTGGTGAAAAAATGTTTGCTGAGATTTCAGCAAACTAGTAGTTTTTTGGAAGCTTGGCAACCCCTTTCAAACGAAAGTGTTTTTCGCCAGTCTCTGCATGGGGTTTTTCAAGAGGAAACAAACCATAGAGATAGAACTTAGAACTACTTCATTTTGTCAAGTTTCACGGAGCTAGCAGAAACCGTGTTTGATTTAGAGTTTCAAACACATCTATCTATATAACAGAAAACAGAGTGAAACCTAAAAATTCAAACTGTTACTGGAAACGAACGCTTGAACCTAGAAGAGTGAAAGTTGGGCAGCCAAGTGGGATTAGTGAACTGATCATTACCACCAAGTATCATCAAGATTTGGTGAAAAAATGTTTGCTGAGATTTCAGCAAACTAGTAGTTTTTTGGAAGCTTGGCCACCCCTTTCAAAGGAAAGTGTTTTTCGCCAGTCTCTGCATGGGGTACTTCAAGAGGAAACAAACCATAGAGATAGAACTTAGAACTACTTCATTTTGTCAAGTTTCACGGAGCTAGCACAAACCGTGTTTGATTTAGAGTTTCGAGACATCTATCTATAAAGCAGAAAACAGAGTGAAACCTAAAAATTAAAACTGTTACTGGAAACGAACGCTTGAACCTAGAAGAGTGAAAGTTGGGGAGCCAAGTGGGCTTAGTGAACTGATCATTACCACCAAGTATCATCAAGTTTTGGTGAAAAAATGTTTGCTGAGATTTCAGCAAACGAGTAGTTTTTTGGAAGCTTGGCAACCCCTTTCAAATGAAAGTGTTTTTCGCCAGTCTCTGCATGGGGTACTTCCAGAGGAAACAAACCATAGAGATAGAACTTAGAACTACTTCATTTGGTCAAGTTTCAAGGAGCTAGCACAAACCGTGTTTGATTCAGAATTCCAAACACAGCTATCTATGTAGGAGAAAACAGAGTGAAACCTAAAATTTCAAACTGTTACTGGAAACGAACGCTTGAACCTAGAAGAGTGAAAATTGGGCAGCCAAGTGGGCTTAGTGAACTGATCATTACCACCAAGTATCATCAAGATTTGGTGAAAAAATGTTTGCTGAGATTTCAGCAAAACTAGTAGTTTTTTGGAAAGGGGTAACCCCTTTCAAACGAAAGTGTTTTTCGCCAGTCTCTGCATGGGGTACTTCAAGAGGAAACAAACCATAGAGATAGAACTTAGAACTACTTCATTTTGTCAAGTTTCACGGAGCTAGCACAAACCGTGTTTGATTTAGAGTTTCAAAGACATCTATCTATATAGCAGAAAACAGAGTGAAACCTAAAATTTCAAAGTGTTACTGGAAACGAACGCTTGAACCTAGAAGAGTAAAAATTGGGCAGCCAAGTGGGCTTAGTGAACTGATCATTACCACCAAGTATCATCAAGTTTTGGTGAAAAAATGTTTGCTGAGATTTCAGCAAACTAGTAGTTTTTTGGAAGCTTGGCAACCCCTTTCAAACGAAAGTGTTTTTCGCCAGTCTCTGCATGGGGTACTTCAAGAGGAAACAAACCATAGAGATAGAACTTAGAACTACTTCATTTTGTCAAGTTTCAAGGAGCTAGCACAAACCGTGTTTGATTTAGAGTTTCAAACACATCTATCTATATAACAGAAAACAGAGTGAAACCTAAAAATTCAAACTGTTACTGGAAAGGAACGCTTGAACCTAGAAGAGTGAAAGTTGGGCAGCCAAGTGGGATTAGTGAACTGATCATTACCACCAAGTTACATCAAGATTTGGTGAAAAAATGTTTGCTGAGATTTCAGCAAACTAGTAGTTTTTTGGAAGCTTGGCAACCCCTTTCAAACGAAAGTGTTTTTCGCCAGTCTCTGCATGGTGTACTTCAAGAGGAAACAAACCATAGAGATAGAACTTAGAACTACTTCATTTGGTCAAGTTTCAAGGAGCTAGCACAAACCGTGTTTGATTTAGAGTTTCAAACACATCTATCTATATAACAGAAAACAGAGTGAAAAATAAAAATTTCAAAGTGTTACTGGAAACGAACGCTTGAACCTAGAAGAGTGAAAATTGGGCAGCCAAGTGGGCTTAGTGAACTGATCATTACCACCAAGTATCATCAAGATTTGGTGAAAAAATATTTGCTGAGATTTCAGCAAACTAGTAGTTTTTTGGAAGCTTGGCAACCCCTTTCAAACGAAAGTGTTCTTCGCCAGTCTCTGCATGGGGTACTTCAAGAGGAAACAAACCATAGAGATAGAACTTAGAACTACTTCATTTTGTCAAGTTTCACGGAGCTAGCACAAACCGTGTTTGATTTAGAGTTTCAAACACATCTATCAATATAACAGAAAACAGAGTGAAACCTAAAAATTCAAACTGTTACTGGAAACAAACGCTTGAACCCAGAAGAGTGAAAGTTGGGCAGCCAAGTGGGATTAGTGAACTGATCATTACCACCAAGTATCATCAAGATTTGGTGAAAAAATGTTTGCTGAGATTTCAGCAAACTAGTTTTTTTTTGGAAGCTTGGCAACCCCTTTCAAACGAAAGTGTTTTTCGCCAGTCTCTGCATGGGGTACTTCAAGAGGAAAAAAACCATAGAGATAGAACTTAGAACTACTTCATTTTGTCAAGTTTCAAGAAGCTAGCACAAACCGTGTTTGATTTAGAGTTTCAAACACATCTCTCTATATAACAGAAAACAGAGTGAAACCTAAAAATTCAAAGTGTTACTGGAAACGAACGCTTGAACCTAGAAGAGTGATAATTGGGCAGCCAAGTGGGCTTAGTGAACTGATCATTACCACCAAGTATCATCAAGATTTGGTGAAAAAATGTTTGCTGAGATTTCAGCAAACGAGAAGTTTTTTGGAAGCTTGGCAACCCCTTTCAAACGAAAGTGTTCTTCGCCAGTCTCTGCATGGGGTACTTCAAGTTTAAACAAACCATAGAGATAGAACTTAGAACTACTTCATTTTGTCAAGTTTCACGGAGCTAGCACAAACCGTGTTTGATTTAGAGTTTCAAACACATCTATCTATATAACAGAAAACAGAGTGAAACCTAAAAATTCAAACTGTTACTGGAAATGAACGCTTGAACCTAGAAGAGTGAAAGTTGGGCAGCCAAGTGGGATTAGTGAACTGATCATTACCACCAAGTATCATCAAGATTTGGTGAAAAAATGTTTGTTGAGATTTCAGCAAACTAGTAGTTTTTTGGAAGCTTGGCAACCCCTTTCAAACGAAAGTGTTTTTCGCCAGTCTCTGCATGGGGTACTTCAAGAGGAAACAAACCATAGAGATAGAACTTAGAACTACTTCATTTTGTCAAGTTTCAAGGAGCTAGCACAAACCGTGTTTGATTTAGAGTTTCAAACACATCTGTCTATATAGCAGAAAACAGAGTGAAACCTAAAAATTCAAAGTGTTACTGGAAACGAACGCTTGAACCTAGAAGAGTGAAAATTGGGTAGCCAAGTGGGCTTAGTGAACTGATTATTACCACCAAGTATCATCAAGATTTGGTGAAAAAATGTTTGCTGAGATTTCAGCAAACGAGAAGTTTTTTGGAAGCTTGGCAACCCCTTTCAAACGAAAGTGTTCTTCGCCAGTCTCTGCATGGGGTACTTCAAGAGGAAACAAACCATAGAGATAGAACTTAGAACTACTTCATTTTGTCAAGTTTCACGGAGCTAGCACAAACCGTGTTTGATTTAGAGTTTCAAAGACATCTATCTATATAGCAGAAAACAGAGTGAAACCTAAAAATTCAAACTGTTACTGGAAACGAACGCTTGAACCTAGAAGAGTGAAAGTTGGGCAGCCAAGTGGGATTAGTGAACTGATCATTACCACCAAGTATCATCAAGATTTGGTGAAAAAATGTTTGCTGAGATTTCAGCAAACTAGTAGTTTTTTGGAAGCTTGGCAACCCCTTTCAAACGAAAGTGTTTTTCGCCAGTCTCTGCATGGGGTACTTCAAGAGGAAACAAACCATAGAGATACAACTTAGAACTACTTCATTTGCTCAAGTTTCAAGGAGCTAGCACAAACCGTGTTTGATTTAGAGTTTCAAACACATCTATCTATATAGCAGAAAACAGAGTGAAACCTAAAAATTCAAAGTGTTACTGGAAACGAACGCTTGAACCTAGAAGAGTGAAAATTGGGCAGCCAAGTGGGCTTAGTGAACTGATCATTACCACCAAGTATCATCAAGATTTGGTGAAAAAATGTTTGCTGAGATTTCAGCAAACTAGTAGTTTTTTGGAAGCTTGGCAACCCCTTTCAAATGAAAGTGTTTTTCGCCAGTCTCTGCATGGGGTACTTCAAGAGGAAACAAACCATAGAGATAGAACTTAGAACTACTTCATTTGGTCAAGTTTCAAGGAGCTACCACAATCCGTGTTTGATTTAGAATTCCAAACACAGCTATCTATGTAGGAGAAAACAGAGTGAAACCTAAAAATTCAAACTGTTACTGGAAACGAATGCTTCAACCTAGAAGAATAAAAATTGGGCAGCCAAGTGGGATTAGTGAACTGATCATTACCACCAAGTATCATCAAGATTTGGTGAAAAAAATGTTTGCTGAGATTTCAGCAAACCGGTAGTTTTTTGGAAGCTTGGCAACCCCTTTCAAACGAAAGTGTTTTTCGCCAGTCTCTGCATGGGGTACTTCAAGAGGAAACAAACCATAGAGATAGAACTTACAACTACTTCATTTTGTCAAGTTTCAAGGAGCTAGCACAAACCGTGTTTGATTTAGAGTTTCAAAGACATCTATCTATATAACAGAAAACAGAGTGAAACCTAAAAATTCAAACTGTTACTGGAAACGAACGCTTGAACCTAGAAGAGTGAAAGTAGGGCAGCCAAGTGGGATTAGTGAACTGATCATTACCACCAAGTATCATCAAGATTTGGTGAAAAAATGTTTGCTGAGATTTCAGCAAACTAGTAGTTTTTTGGAAGCTTGGCAACCCCTTTCAAACGAAAGTGTTCTTCGCCAGTCTCTGCATGGGGTACTTCAAGAGGAAACAAACCATAGAGATAGAACTTAGAACTACTTCATTTTGTCAAGTTTCACGGAGCTAGCACAAACCGTGTTTGATTTAGAGTTTCAAACACATCATTCTATATAACAGAAAACAGAGTGAAACCTAAAAATTCAAACTGTTACTGGAAACGAACGCTTGAACCTAGAAGAGTGAAAGTTGGGCAGCCAAGTGGGATTAGTGAACTGATCATTACCACCAAGTATCATCAAGATTTGGTGAAAAAATGTTTGCTGAGATTTCAGCAAACGAGTAGTTTTTTGGAAGCTTGGCAACCCCTTTCAAACGAAAGTGTTTTTCCAAAGTCTCTGCATGGGGTACTTCAAGAGGAAACAAACCATAGAGATAGAACTTAGAACTACTTCATTTTGTCAAGTTTCAGAGAGCTAGCACAAACCGTGTTTGATTTAGAGTTTCAAACACATCTATCTATATAGCAGAAAACAGAGTGAAACCTAAAATTTCAAAGTGTTACTGGAAACGAACGCTTGAACCTAAAAGAGTGAAAATTGGGCAGCCAAGTGGGCTTAGTGAACTGATCATTACCACCAAGTATCATCAAGATTTGGTGAAAAAATGTTTGCTGAGATTTCAGCAAACGAGTAGATTTTGGAAGCTTGGCAACCCCTTTCAAACGAAAGTGTGCTTCGCCAGTCTCTGCATGGGGTACTTCAAGAGGAAACAAACCATAGAGATAGAACTTAGAACTACTTCATTTTGTCAAGTTTCACGGAGCTAGCACAAACCGTGTTTGATTTAGAGATTCAAACACATCTATCTATATAGCAGAAAACAGAGTGAAACCTAAAAATTCAAACTGTTACTGGAAACGAACGCTTGAACCTAGAAGAGTGAAAGTTGGGCGGCCAAGTGGGCTTAGTGAACTGATCATTACCACCAAGTATCATCAAGATTTGGTGAAAAAATGTTTGCTGAGATTTCAGCAAACTAGTAGTTTTTTGGAAGCTTGGCAACCCCTTTCCAACGAAAGTGTTTTTCGCCAGTCTCTGCATGGGGTACTTCAAGAGGAAACAAACCATAGAGATAGAACTTAGAACTACTTCATTTGGTCAAGTTTCAAGGAGCTAGCACAAACCGTGTTTGATTTAGAATTCCAAACACAGCTATCTATGTAGGAGAAAACAGAGTGAAACCTAAAAATTCAAACTGTTACTGGAAACGAAAGCTTCAACCTAGAAGAATAAAATTTGGGCAGCCAAGTGGGATTAGTGAACCGATCATTACCACCAAGTATCATCAAGATTTGGTGAAAAAATGTTTGCTGAGATTTCAGCAAACGAGAAGTTTTTTGGAAGCTTGGCAACCCCTTTCAAACGAAAGTGTTCTTCGCCAGTCTCTGCATGGGGTACTTCAAGAGGAAACAAACCATAGAGATAGAACTTAGAACTACTTCATTTTGTCAAGTTTCACGGAGCTAGCACAAACCGTGTTTGATTTAGAGTTTCAAACACATCTATCTATATAACAGAAAACAGAGTGAAACCTAAAAATTCAAACTGTTACTGGAAACGAACGCTTGAACCTAGAAGAGTGAAAGTTCGACAGCGAAGTGGGATTAGTGAACTGATCATTACCACCAAGTATCATCAAGATTTGGTGAAAAAATGTTTGCTGAGATTTTAGCAAACTAGTAGTTTTTTGGAAGCTTGGCAACCCCTTTCAAACGAAAGTGTTTTTCGCCAGTCTCTGCATGGGGTACTTCAAAAGGAAACAAACCATAGATATAGAACTTAGAACTACTTCATTTTCTCAAGTTTCAAGGAGCTAGCACAAACCGTGTTTGATTTAGAGTTTCAAACACATCTATCTATATAGCAGAAAACAGAGTGAAACCTAAAAATTCAAACTGTTACTGGAAACGAAAGCTTGAACCTAGAAGAGTGAAAATTGGGCAGCCAAGTGGGCTTAGTGAACTGATCATTACCACCGAGTATCATCAAGATTTGGTGAAAAAATGTTTGCTGAGATTTCAGCAAACGAGAAGTTTTTTGGAAGCTTGGCAACCCCTTTCAAACGAAAGTGTTCTTCGCCAGTCTCTGCATGGGGTACTTCAAGAGGAAACAAACCATAGAGATAGAACTTAGAACTACTTCATTTTGTCAAGTTTCACGGAGCTAGCACAAACCGTGTTTGATTTAGAGTTTCAAACACATCTATCTATATAGCAGAAAACAGAGTGAAACCTAAAATTTCAAAGTGTTACTGGAAACGAACGCTTGAACCTAGAAGAGTGAAAATTGGGCAGCCAAGTGGGCTTAGTGAACTGATCATTACCACCAAGTATCATCAAGATTTGGTGAAAAAATGTTTGCTGAGATTTCAGCAAACGAGTAGTTTTTTGGAAGCTTGGCAACCCCTTTCAAACGAACGTGTTTTTCGCCAGTCTCTGCATGGGGTACTTCAAGAGGAAACAAACCATAGAGATAGAACTTAGAACTACTTCATTTTGTCAAGTTTCACGGAGCTAGCACAAACCGTGTTTGATTTAGAGTTTCAAAGACATCTATCTATATAGCAGAAAACAGAGTGAAACCTAAAAATTCAAACTGTTACTGGAAACGAACGCTTGAACCTAGAAGAGTGAAAGTTGGGCAGCCAAGTGGGATTAGTGAACTGATCATTACCACCAAGTATCATCAAGATTTGCTGAAAAAATGTTTGCTGAGATTTCAGCAAACTAGTAGTTTTTTGGAAGCTTGGCAACCCCTTTCAAACGAAAGTGTTTTTCGCCAGTCTCTGCATGGGGTACTTCAAGAGCAAACAAACCATAGAGATAGAACTTAGAACTACTTCATTTTGTCAAGTTTCACGGAGCTAGCACAAACCGTGTTTGATTTAGAGTTTCAAACACATCTGTCTATATAGCAGGAAACAGAGTGAAACCTAAAATTTCAAAGTGTTACTGGAAACGAACGCTTGAACCTAGAAGAGTGAAAATTGGGCAGCCAAGTGGGCTTAGTGAACTGATCATTACCACCAAGTATCATCAAGATTTGGTGAAAAAATGTTTGCTGAGATTTCAGCAAACGAGTAGTTTTTTGGAAGCTTGGCAACCCCTTTCAAAGGAAAGTGTTCTTCGCCAGTGTCTGCATGGGGTACTTCAAGAGAAAACAAACCATAGAGATAGAACTTAGAACTACTTCATTTTGTCAAGTTTCACGGAGCTAGCACAAACCGTGTTTGATTTAGAGTTTCAAACACATCTATCTATATAGCAGAAAACAGAGTGAAACCTAAAATTTCAAAGTGTTACTGGAAACGAACGCTTGAACCTAGAAGAGTGAAAATTGGGCAGCCAAGTGGGCTTAGTGAACTGATCATTACCACCAAGTATCATCAAGATTTGGTGAAAAAATGTTTGCTGAGATTTCAGCAAACGAGTAGTTTTTTGGAAGCTTGGCAAACCCTTTCAAACGAAAGTGTTTTTCGCCAGTCTCTGCATGGGGTACTTCAAGAGGAAACAAGCCATAGAGATAGAACTTAGAACTACTTCATTTTGTCAAGTTTCACGGAGATAGCACAAACCGTGTTTGATTTAGAGTTTCAAAGACATCTAACTATATAGCAGAAAACAGAGTGAAACCTAAAAATTCAAACTGTTACTGGAAACGAACGCTTGAACCTAGAAGAGTGAAAGTTGGGCAGAAAAGTGGGATTAGTGAACTGATCATTACCACCAAGTATCATCAAGATTTGGTGAAAAAATGTTTGCTGAGATTTCAGCAAACGAGTAGTTTTTTGGAAGCTTGGCAACCCCTTTCAAACGAAAGTGTTTTTCGCCAGTCTCTGCATGGGGTACTTCAAGAGGAAACAAACCATAGAGATAGAACTTAGAACTACTTCATTTTGTCAAGTTTCACGGAGCTAGCACAAACCGTGTTTGATTTAGAGTTTCAAACACATCTATCTATATAGCAGGAAACAGAATGAAACCTAAAATTTCAAAGTGTTACTGGAAACGAACGCTTGAACCTAGAAGAGTGAAAATTGGGCAGCCAAGTGGGCTTAATGAACTGATCATTACCACCAAGTATCATCAAGATTTGGTGAAAAAATGTTTGCTGAGATTTCAGCAAACGAGTAGTTTTTTGGATGCTTGGCAACCCCTTTCAAAGGAAAGTGTTCTTCGCCAGTCTCTGCATGGGGTACTTCAAGAGAAAACAAACCATAGAGATAGAACTTAGAACTACTTCATTTTGTCAAGTTTCAAGGAGCTAGCACAAACCGTGTTTGATTTAGAATTCCAAACACAGCTATCTATGTAGGAGAAAACAGAGTGAAACCTAAAAATTCAAACTGTTACTGGAAACGAATGCTTCAACCTAGAAGAATAAAAATTGGGCAGCCAAGTGGGATTAGTGAACTGATCATTACCACCAAGTATCATCAAGATTTGGTGAAAAAATGTTTGCTGAGATTTCAGCAAACTAGAAGTTTTTTGGAAGCTTGGCAACCCCTTTCAAACGAAAGTGTTTTTCGCCAGTCTCTGCATGGGGTACTTCAAGAGAAAACAAACCATAGAGATAGAACTTACAACTACTTCATTTTGTCAAGTTTCAAGGAGCTAGCACAAACCGTGTTTGATTTAGAGTTTCAAACACATCTATCTATATAGCAGAAAACAGAGTGAAACCTAAAAATTCAAACTGTTACTGGAAACGAACGCTTGAACCTAGAAGAGTGAAAATTGGGCAGCCAAGTGGGCTTAGTGAACTGATCATTACCACCAAGTATCATCAAGATTTGGTGAAAAAATGTTTGCTGAGATTTCAGCAAACGAGAAGTTTTTTGGAAGCTTGGCAACCCCTTTCAAACGAAAGAGTTCTTCGCCAGTCTCTGCATGGGGTACTTCAAGAGGAAACAAACCATAGAGATAGAACTTAGAACTACTTCATTTTGTCAAGTTTCACGGAGCTAGCACAAACCGTGTTTGATTTAGAGTTTCAAACACATCTATCTATATAGCAGAAAACAGAGTGAAACCTAAAAATTCAAACTGTTACTGGAAACGAACGCTTGAACCTAGAAGAGTGAAAGTTGGGCAGCCAAGTGGGATTAGTGAACTGATCATTACCAAAAAGTATCATCAAGATTTGGTGAAAAAATGTTTGCTGAGATTTCAGCAAACTAGTAGTTTTTTGGAAGCTTGGCAACCCCTTTCAAACGAAAGTGTTTTTTGCCAGTCTCTTCATGGGGTACTTCAAGAGGAAACAAACCATAGAGATAGAACTTAGAACTACTTCATTTTGTCAAGTTTCAAGGAGCTAGCACAAACCGTGTTTGATTTAGAGTTTCAAACACATCTATCTATATAACAGAAAACAGAGTGAAACCTAAAAATTCAAACTGTTACTGGAAACGAACGCTTGAACCTAGAAGAGTGAAAGTTGGGCAGCCAAGTGGGATTAGTGAACTGATCATTACCACCAAGTATCATCAAGATTTGGTGAAAAAATGTTTGCTGAGATTTCAGCAAACTAGTAGTTTTTTGGAAGCTTGGCAACCCCTTTCAAACGAAAGTGTTTTTCGCCAGTCTCTGCATGGGGTACTTCAAGAGGAAACAAACCATAGAGACAGAACTTACAACTACTTCATTTTGTCAAGTTTCAAGGAGCTAGCACAAACCGTGTTTGATTTAGAGTTTCAAAGACATCTATCTATATAGCAGAAAACAGAGTGAAACCTAAAATTTCAAAGTGTTACTGGAAACGAACGCTTGAACCTAGAAGAGTAAAAATTGGGCAGCCAAGTGGGCTTAGTGAACTGATCATTACCACCAAGTATCATCAAGATTTGGTGAAAAAATGTTTGCTGAGATTTCAGCAAACTAGTAGTTTTTTGGAAGCTTGGCAACCCCTTTCAAACGAAAGTGTTCTTCGCCAGTCTCTGCATGGGGTACTTCAAGAGGAAACAAACCATAGAGATAGAACTTAGAACTACTTCATTTTGTCAAGTTTCACGGAGCTAGCACAAACCGTGTTTGATTTAGAGTTTCAAACACATCTATCTATATAACAGAAAACAGAGTGAAACCTAAAAATTCAAACTGTTACTGGAAACGAACGCTTGAACCTAGAAGAGTGAAAGTTGGGCAGCCAAGTGGGATTAGTGAACTGATCATTACCACCAAGTATCATCAAGATTTGGTGAAAAAATGTTTGCTGAGATTTCAGCAAAAGAGTAGTTTTTTGGAAGCTTGGCAACCCCTTTCAAATGAAAGTGTTTTTCGCCAGTCTCTGCATGGGGTACTTCAAGAGGAAACAAACCATAGTGATAGAACTTAGAACTACTTCATTTTGTAAAGTTTCAAGGAGCTAGCACAAACCGTGTTTGATTTAGAGTTTCAAACACATCTATCTATATAGCAGAAAACAGAGTGAAACCTAAAAATTCAAACTGTTACTGGAAACGAACGCTTGAACCTAGAAGAGTGAATATTGGGCAGCCAAGTGGGCTTAGTGAACTGATCATTACCACCAAGTATCATCAAGATTTGGTGAAAAAAGGTTTGCTGAGATTTCAGCAAACGAGAAGTTTTTTGGAAGCTTGGCAACCCCTTTCAAATGAAAGTGTTCTTCGCCAGTCTCTGCATGGGGTACTTCAAGAGGAAACAAACCATAGAGATAGAACTTAGAACTACTTCATTTTGTCAAGTTTCACGGAGCTAGCACAAACCGTGTTTGATTTAGAGTTTCAAACACATCTATCTATATAACAGAAAACAGAGTGAAACCTAAAAATTCAAACTGTTACTGGAAACGAACGCTTGAACCTAGAAGAGTGAAAGTTGGGCAGCCAAGTGGGATTAGTGAACTGATCATTACCACCAAGTATCATCAAGATTTGTTGAAAAAATGTTTGCTGAGATTTCAGCAAACGAGTAGTTTTTTGGAAGCTTGGCAACCCCTTTCAAACGAAAGTGTTTTTCGCCAGTCTCTGCATGCGGTACTTCAAGAGGAAACAAACCATAGAGATAGAACTTAGGATTACTTCATTTTGTCAAGTTTCACGGAGCTAGCACAAACCGTGTTTGATTTAGAGTTTCAAAGACATCTATCTATATAGCAGAAAACAAAGTGAAACCTAAAAATTCAAACTGTTACTGGAAACGAACGCTTGAACCTAGAAGAGTGAAAGTTGGGCAGCCAAGTGGGATTAGTGAACTGATCATTACCACCAAGTATCATCAAGATTTGGTGAAAAAATATTTGCTGAGATTTCAGCAAACTAGTAGTTTTTTGGAAGCTTGGCAACCCCTTTCAAACGAAAGTGTTTTTCTCCAGTCTCTGCATGGGGTACTTCAAGAAGAAACAAACCATAGAGATAGAACTTAGAACCACTTCATTTTGTCAAGTTTCAAGGAGCTAGCACAAACCGTGTTTGATTTAGAGTTTCAAACACATCTATCTATATAGCAGAAAACAGAGTGAAACCTAAAATTTCAAAGTTTTACTGGAAACGAACGCTTGAACCTAGAAGAGTGAAAATTGGGCAGCCAAGTGGGCTTAGTGAACTGATCATTACCACCAAGTATCATCAAGATTTGGTGAAAAAATGTTTGCTGAGATTTCAGCAAACGAGTAGTTTTTTGGAAGCTTGGCAACCCCTTTCAAACGAAAGTGTTCTTCGCCAGTCTCTGCATGGGGTACTTCAAGAGGAAACAAACCATAGAGATAGAACTTAGAACTACTTCATTTTGTCAAGTTTCACGGAGCTAGCACAAACCGTGGTTGATTTAGAGTTTCAAAGACATCTATCTATATAGCAGAAAACAGAGTGAAACCTAAAAATTCAAACTGTTACTGGAAACGAACGCTTGAACGTAGAAGAGTGAAAGTTGGGCAGCCAAGTGGGCTTAGTGAACTGATCATTACCACCAAGTATCATCAAGATTTGGTGAAAAAATGTTTGCTGAGATTTCAGCAAACTAGTAGTTTTTTGGAAGCTTGGCAACCCCTTTCAAATGAAAGTGTTTTTCGCCAGTCTCTGCATGGGGTACTTCAAAAGGAAACAAACCATAGAGATAGAACTTAGAACTACTTCATTTGCTCAAGTTTCAAGGAGCTAGCACAAACCGTGTTTGATTTAGAGTTTCAAACACATCTATCTATATAGCAGAAAACAGAGTGAAACCTAAAAATTCAAAGTGTTACTGGAAACGAACGCTTGAACCTAGAAGAGTGAAAATTGGGCAGCCAAGTGGGCTTAGTGAACTGATCATTACCACCAAGTATCATCAAGATTTGGTGAAAAAATGTTTGCTGAGATTTCAGCAAACGAGAAGTTTTTTGGAAGCTTGGCAACCCCTTTCAAATGAAAGTGTTCTTCGCCAGTCTCTGCATGGGGTACTTCAAGAGGAAACAAACCATAGAGATAGAACTTAGAACTACTTCATTTTGTCAAGTTTCCCGGAGCTAGCACAAACCGTGTTTGATTTAGAGTTTCAAACACATCTATCTATATAACAGAAAACAGAGTGAAACCTAAAAATTCAAACTGTTACTGGAAACGAACGCTTGAACGTAGAAGAGTGAAAGTTGGGCAGCCAAGTGGGATTAGTGAACTGATCATTACCACCAAGTATCATCAAGATTTGGTGAAAAAATGTTTGCTGAGATTTCAGCAAACGAGTAGTTTTTTGGAAGCTTGGCAACCCCTTTCAAACGAAAGTGTTTTTCGCCAGTCTCTGCATGGGGTACTTCAAGAGGAAACAAACCACAGAGATAGAACTTAGAACTACTTCATTTTGTCAAGTTTAAAGGAGCTAGCACAAACCGTGTTTGATTTAGAGTTTCAAACACATGTATCTATATAACAGAAAACAGAGTGAATCCTAAAAATTCAAACTGTTACTGGAAACGAACGCTTGAACCTAGAAGAGTGAAAGTTGGGCAGCCAAATGGGATTAGTGAACTGATCATTACCACCAAGTATCATCAAGATTTGGTGAATAAATATTTGCTAATATTTCAGCAAACTAGTAGTTTTTTGGAAGCTTGGCAACCCCTTTCAAATGAAAGTGTTTTCGCCAGTCTCTGCATGGGGTACTTCAAGAGGAGACAAACCATAGAGATAGAACTTAGAACTACTTCATTTGCTCAAGTTTCAAGGAGCTAGCACAAACCGTGTTTGATTTAGAGTTTCAAACACATCTATCTATATAGCAGAAAACAGAGTGAAACCTAAAAATTCAAAGTGTTACTGGAAACGAACGCTTGAACCTAGAAGAGTGAAAATTGGGCAGCCAAGTGGGCTTAGTGAACTGATCATTACCACCAAGTATCATCAAGATTTGGTGAAAAATGTTTGCTGAGATTACAGCAAACTAGTAGTTTTTTGGAAGCTTGGCAACCCTTTCAAACGAAGTGTTCTTCGCCAGTCTCTGCATGGGGTACTTCAAGAGGAAACAAACCATAGAGATAGAACTTAGAACTACTTCATTTTGTCAAGTTTCACGGAGCTAGCACAAACCGTGTTTGATTTAGAGTTTCAAACACATCTATCTATATAACAGAAAACAGAGTGAAACTGAAATTCAAACTGTTACTGGAAACGAACGCTTGAACCTAGAAGAGTGAAAGTTGGGCAGCCAAGTGGGATTAGTGAACTGATCATTACCACCAAGTATCATCAAGATTTGATGGTGAAAAAATGTTTGCTGAGATTTCAGCAAAAGAGTAGTTTTTGGAAGCTTGGCAACCCCTTTCAAATGAAAGTGTTTTTCGCCAGTCTCTGCATGGGGTACTTCAAGAGGAAACAAACCATAGTGATAGAACTTAGAACTACTTCATTTTGTAAAGTTTCAAGGAGCTAGCACAAACCGTGTTTGATTTAGAGTTTCAAACACATCTATCTATATAGCAGAAAACAGAGTGAAACCTAAAAATTCAAACTGTTACTGGAAACGAACGCTTGAACCTAGAAGAGTGAATATTGGGCAGCCAAGTGGGCTTAGTGAACTGATCATTACCACCAAGTATCATCAAGATTTGGTGAAAAAAGGTTTGCTGAGATTTCAGCAAACGAGAAGTTTTTGGAAGCTTGGCAACCCCTTTCAAATGAAAGTGTTCTTCGCCAGTCTCTGCATGGGGTACTTCAAGAGGAAACAAACCATAGAGATAGAACTTAGAACTACTTCATTTTGTCAAGTTTCACGGAGCTAGCACAAACCGTGTTTGATTTAGAGTTTCAAACACATCTATCTATATAACAGAAAACAGAGTGAAACCTAAAAATTCAAACTGTTACTGGAAACGAACGCTTGAACCTAGAAGAGTGAAAGTTGGGCAGCCAAGTGGGATTAGTGAACTGATCATTACCACCAAGTATCATCAAGATTTGTTGAAAAAATGTTTGCTGAGATTTCAGCAAACGAGTAGTTTTTTGGAAGCTTGGCAACCCCTTTCAAACGAAAGTGTTTTTCGCCAGTCTCTGCATGCGGTACTTCAAGAGGAAACAAACCATAGAGATAGAACTTAGGATTACTTCATTTTGTCAAGTTTCACGGAGCTAGCACAAACCGTGTTTGATTTAGAGTTTCAAAGACATCTATCTATATAGCAGAAAACAAAGTGAAACCTAAAAATTCAAACTGTTACTGGAAACGAACGCTTGAACCTAGAAGAGTGAAAGTTGGGCAGCCAAGTGGGATTAGTGAACTGATCATTACCACCAAGTATCATCAAGATTTGGTGAAAAAATATTTGCTGAGATTTCAGCAAACTAGTAGTTTTTTGGAAGCTTGGCAACCCCCTTTCAAACGAAAGTGTTTTTCTCCAGTCTCTGCATGGGGTACTTCAAGAAAGAAACAACCATAGAGATAGAACTTAGAACCACTTCATTTGTCAAGTTTCAAGGAGCTAGCACAAACCGTGTTTGATTTAGAGTTTCAAACACATCTATCTATATAGCAGAAAACAGAGTGAAACCTAAAATTTCAAAGTTTTACTGGAAACGAACGCTTGAACCTAGAAGAGTGAAAATTGGGCAGCCAAGTGGGCTTAGTGAACTGATCATTACCACCAAGTATCATCAAGATTTGGGTGAAAAAATGTTTGCTGAGATTTCAGCAAACGAGTAGTTTTTGGAAGCTTGGCAACCCCTTTCAAACGAAAGTGTTCTTCGCCAGTCTCTGCATGGGGTACTTCAAGAGGAAACAAACCATAGAGATAGAACTTAGAACTACTTCATTTTGTCAAGTTTCACGGAGCTAGCACAAACCGTGGTTGATTTAGAGTTTCAAAGACATCTATCTATATAGCAGAAAACAGAGTGAAACCTAAAAATTCAAAGTGTTACTGGAAACGAACGCTTGAACGTAGAAGAGTGAAAGTTGGGCAGCCAAGTGGGCTTAGTGAACTGATCATTACCACCAAGTATCATCAAGATTTGGTGAAAAAATGTTTGCTGAGATTTCAGCAAACTAGTAGTTTTTTGGAAGCTTGGCAACCCCTTTCAAATGAAAGTGTTTTTCGCCAGTCTCTGCATGGGGTACTTCAAAAGGAAACAAACCATAGAGATAGAACTTAGAACTACTTCATTTGCTCAAGTTTCAAGGAGCTAGCACAAACCGTGTTTGATTTAGAGTTTCAAACACATCTATCTATATAGCAGAAAACAGAGTGAAACCTAAAAATTCAAAGTGTTACTGGAAACGAACGCTTGAACCTAGAAGAGTGAAAATTGGGCAGCCAAGTGGGCTTAGTGAACTGATCATTACCACCAAGTATCATCAAGATTTGGTGAAAAAATGTTGCTGAGATTTCAGCAAACGAGAAGTTTTTTGGAAGCTTGGTCAA